>NW_023503293.1:6938843-7100955 GCF_014529535.1 Bradysia coprophila | reverse complement strand
ACCGTAGCTGAAGCACATGAATACGTATCAAATGTCTAGTTTCTAAATCCTCTGCCACCTCAGGTGATAAGTAAATAATATGTTTCATGGAGTGGTGGTGGTGGTGGTGATGGTGGTGTTCGTTTCTTCGAAGTGTTGTTGTTTTTTCTTTAAACAACTGTCTATCGACATGGGATTTATGCTCGATGTATGGTAATACATATAATGAAGACTTTGTAAAAAAAAAATATTTTTAGGTCATAAAAATTGTAAATTTGAAAATAATAAAATATGAAATGGAAAATGGAAATATTACGAGCTGAAACGGGAACGGTATTTGTTAATCCGATATTTAAAAATCAATAATAAATACATGCTGCGCGATCAAAGACGCTAGCATTCTCGTTTTTCTCACCACAGCATTCCCATAGGCTGTGTAACTATATAGATAGTACTTCTTACAAATAACCCCGTCCACTAAAGAGGTAATACAACAATTCTTTTTCAACATTGATCTGTTGTTATCGAAATTTAGGGAGCAATTTATTGCCGGTTGTTGAACGATACTTGAATCTGGAATCTTCACACTTGATTCAGTATAGATTAGAAAATTTAAAATGGAAAACAGAAATGTTTGAACTTTTATAGACTGAAAGAGATTCGCAGTAATACCAGTCTTTCTGAGTTGAACTTTTGAATATAGTCGGATACTATACGTCTTAAGCGACTAAAGGTCCATAATCACTAGTTTACGGTATATATTATTTGTGTTTGTTTTGAACGAAAAAAATTTCATGTAACTCCCTCATTTCGGTTCCCGACATATGAAATCAAAACGTCTATGTAAATGCTTCGTCGCCCCTTTAGCTTACATTTTTCTGTTTACTTTCGTGCTTAGGCGTAACTTTTTCAACTTTTGTCCCAGTAGACACATATAAATAGTAATGCTATTGGCACGTCATTTCGCTGCGAATAGTCTTTGTGAAAGGAAAATGCATAACGGCAGGCGCCTGCCAATAGCCTGTGTAAAAGGGAAAATGCTATTGGCAGGCAAGTTCGCCTGCTATATAATTTTGTATAAGGAAGATACTATGCAAGCGCCTGTCAATATTATTTTATATAATATTTGGCTATTGGAAAGCACTGCGAATAGTCACTACGTGTATAAATAACTATTGTCTGTCTTTATCACGAGATAAATTGAGAAAGTAGCTATTTGCCCGATTTTCATAAGTGAAGCCAAATGTATAAATCTAGTACTTCATACTTCATATACAATGGGTCGCATTTTTTTCATTTAAGAAATATTGCGTGGATGTTATCTGTCTGGGAAACAGGATTTCACATTACGGAACGAATGCTCAGTGGCTACGCTCAAGCTTCCACCAAAATGATCCGGTTCGATTCCCTTGTCAGGTATCCCATTAGTAACGTCCTAAAGCTCACTCAAGGTTAATTTGGGTAGTTACATTTGTTTGGATGTCACACTAAATGACTTGATAGACGATGATTTGTGTTAATATGACTAGCCTACATTTAGGCGAGATATCAATTGTCAACCTAATCTTCATCAGAGAGTATTTGCATACTTAGACACTTCGATGCTTGATTCCAAAGTCACTTTAACGATGCCGGAGTCTATGAGAAACACACCATGTGTGTCCTTACTCGCAACACCCAAGACAAGACACTACCTGATGACATTGCGGTAATTTATTTTCCACATGGATTATGGGTTCTTCGTGAGTCAAATAACCTTCTCTAATCATGTTTCAGTATTTAAACATTGCTATTTATTTCACAGTAAAAATGCATGACTAACAACGCAATACTTTAATGTGAATATTCCAGCCTGTGTGCTGTGTACCAGGGTTCAAATCTTATCAGATACATGAATCATTTTCCATTAGCATCCAAATAATATTCGAAATGTAGTGCGATGTAATTACTGAGGATTGCATTATATTGAGAAAAAGATTCGTTTGCGCACTTTTAATCTCTAAGAGGTTTAATCGGGTCCATATTCTATCTGTGTGATATATATAATTATATGCCTTCGACTTCCCACTACTAATCTACTAATCTTGTTGGGATTTTTGGATCTAGCGCTTGTATTAACGAAAAAAACGAGGATTTTCGCAATATTCGAGCTTTTGTTCACTTTCATCATGCTATTAACTAAAATAAAGTCATTTTCATTTCATTTTCATTTCAGTCATGTTTTCATTTTAGTTAATAGCCTGATGAAGAGGTGAAAAAGCCTCGAATATTGCGAAAATCCTCGTTTTTTTCGTCAACGCGCGTAAATCAAGAAAATCCCAACATTTCGTGAACGGCGAAAAACTAATATTTGTTGTAAATTTACCGCTACGTTGTGCTAATGTCATTCCTTACTGTCGCTTCATTTCCATAAATTCCACCTAACTTATGCTCGCTACGCTGTAATGAACATCAATGCGTTAAGTGTCCACTACACTCAACCAAAAATACTCCGTGAGAGAGCCGTGGGAGAGCGAAGTCAAAAAAAAAAGGAAAAATTGAAAAAATTCAATTTGTCTCTCACACGGAGTACTTTTTTGTAAGAGGAAACTAAGCATTAAACTGACTAAATGTTAATATAGACAATGGTTTTTACAACGTACATCTTGGTAACGTATACACCGTATCTCTTATCATTCATTTGTATTAGGTAAACGTAACCACGACCATTCAATTCGGCTGTACGGCTTCCTTCGAATGCATTCTAAAAATACCCTACAAATACTCGCAACACACGACAACCCCTACATATAATATATTCTGTATATATGGGAGGTATAGGAAGAAATGCTTTTTCATGTAGTCTTAAGTTTTATTTTAAACACACAACCACCTGGCTCTGGGTTAACTTAACGAATGTAAAAAGATAATACGAAATTTATCAATTGAGAACTGAATTACATTGAAAGGTGGTCGTAATATCAGGCATTTACTTGCTGACGTCGAACTAACCTCATGTTGTATGCGTTGCATAGATAATATCGTTACGATAGATTTCGAGTTTTCGATATAAAAAATGTAATGAATGGTGATAAATAATTATTTTTTTAAACATCGAAATTCATGGCATAGGACTGTCGACTTATAGTAGTGCCCCGTAAAGAAAATATGGACAGACAGTCGGTAAATCAATAAATATTTCAGTCAAACTTCTGATATCCCTTAAAATTCAAACGAAATTTATTTTAAAAAGTGGAGTGTAATTGAAACATTCCGTATATAATAAGTCCAACTGTAAAACCATTCTGTTCTTTCTTTTTTCGTAAGGATATTTAAGTTAAATAAATATTTGGAAATTTTAATGTTCTTCATTTGGTTCAATAGAAGAAAGTACGATAAAAGAAACCGATTGGTTGCAGTTTTCTGTTTCGTTAGTGGTTGATTTACATCAAATAAGACATTTAAAGTCTTGATATATACATTAATCTTTCGAGAAGAATCCAAATAAGATTCTATTTCTGTTTTTCTTAAATTTATTTTTCTTTTCTTCTATTTTTGTCATACAAAAATTTATAATTTACACACATCCAAGTAAAGAAATTGTCCTCTTGTGTGTCATCCCATATGACAGTTCGTTTATCTCTCATCTGTCACTGCATGGATAGAGAACTTTTCATTCAAGTCACGAATTTTATCCTCTAAGTGTTTTTCATCTCTGTCATCCCGAGTAAAAAAAAATTTCTCTACTTTCGAGACTTCGAAACATTTTTATTTTCTCTTTACCTTTGGAAAGAGAAAGTTTTTTTCATGAAATTTAATTTAAAATTATAACGTCTTATTTTTCGTTCCGAATAGAAAGCTTTTTGTCATTCTTGTTATTTTGCCATTTTTGTCTTCAATGCGAAGATTTTCATCACTGGGGAAATTTTCATACCTGTTAAGGAATTCAGGGGCAAATTTTAATGAAACGTTTAAAATTCCATCCACGTTAAAAAAAAGTCATACAAATGAATGAATGAATGAAACAATCAAAGAAACTTAATTGAGGTTACGTCTGAAAGTACAGTATCTTGAAGATGATCTATTGTTGTTTTTTCTCGTTCGTAATTTCAAAAAGGTCTCTGATTGATTTATTTTCTGAAAAAAATCGAATAATTAAAGTACATTAAAAGTTGACCGAATTCAGTCAATTGTAGCGCGTAAAGTATCATATACGAGTGTTTGAAGCTTTATCAAAGATCACAATAAAATTCTCTCGCCCTCTTCTATTCCACCCATTCACTCCACTCTCATTTTTCACACATTTAATTCAAGGAAAATCGTATCTTGTTCAAATTCTCTCCCCTATTTTATGCTCATTCTCTTGTTGGACGTTTTTTTTCTTCTTCTGTATTTTGGCGAAAATTCTATCTGGAAATACAGCTCTACAAACCAGCGAAAAATAATACAGGCTCAGCATTATATGTTAAACAGATACAACACTCGTGNAAAAAACAGAAATAGAATCTTATTTGGGATTCTCTCGAAAGATTAATGTATATCAAGACTTTAAATGTCTTATCTTGATGTAATACCAACCACTAACGAAACAGAAAACTGACCAACCAATCGGTTTCTTTTATCGTACTTTCTTCTATTGAACCAAATGAAGAACATTAAAATTTCCAAATATTTATTTAAACTTAAATATCCCTTACGAAAAAAGAAAAGAACAGAATGGTTTTACAGTTGGACTTATTATATACGGAATGTTTCAATTACACTCCACTTTTTAAAATAAATTTCGTTTTGAATTTTAAGGGATATCAGAAGTTTGACTATGAAATATTTATTGATTTACCGACTGGTCTGTCCATATTTTCTTTACGGGGCACTACTACTAAGTCGACAGTCCCTATGCCATGAATTTCGATGTTTAAAAAAATAATTATTTATCAACCATGTCATTACATTTTTATATTCGAAAACTCGAAACTAATCGTAACGAATACTTATCTATGCAACGCATACAACATGAGGTTAGTTCGACGATCAGCAAGTAATGCCTGATATTACGACCACCTTTCAATGTAATTCCAGTTCTCAATTGATAAATTTCGTATTATCTTTTTACATTCGTTAAGTTAACCCAGAGCCCAGGTGGGTGTTGTGTTTAAAATAAAACTTAAGACTACATGCAAAAGCATTTCTTCCCTATACCTCCCATATATACAGAATATATTATATGTGACGGGGTTGTCGTGTGTTGCGAGTATTTGTAGGGTATTTTTAGAATGCATTCGAAGGAAGCCGTACAGCCGAATTGAATGGTCGTCGGTTACGTTTACCATAATACAAATGAATGATACAGAGATACGGTGTATACGTTACCAAAGATGTACGTTGTAAAAACCATTGTCTATATTATACATTTAGTCAGTTTAATGCTTAGTTTCCTCTTACCAAAAAAGTACTCCGTGTGAGAGACAAAATTGAATTTTTTTCAATTTTTCCTTTGTTTATTTGACAGTTCGCTCTCCCACGGCTCTCTCACGGAGTACTTTTTGTTGAGTGTAGTGGACACTTAACGCATTGATGTTCATTACGAGCGTAGCGAGCATAAGTTAGGTGGGAAATTTATGGGAAATGAAGCGACAGTAAGGAATGACATTAGCACCAACGTAGCGGTAAATTTACAACAAAATTAGTTTCTTCGCCGTTCACGTAAATGTTGGGATTTTCTTGGATCTAGCGGCGTTGACGAAAGAAAACGAGGATTTTCGCAATATTTCGAGGCTTTTTCACCTCTTCATCAGGCTATTAACTAAAATGAAAACATGACTGAAATGAAAATGAAATGAAAATGACTTTATTTTAGTTAATAGCATGATGAAGAGGTGAACAAAAGCCTCGAAATATTGCGAAAATCCTCGTTTTCTTTCGTTAATACAACGCCGCTAGATCCAAGAAAATCCCAACAAGATTAGTAGATTAGTAGTGGGAAGTCGAAGGCATATAATTATAATAGTCACACAGATAGAAATATGGACCCCGATTAAACCTCTTAGAGATTAAAAGTGCGCAAACGAATCTTTTTCTCAAATATAATGCAATCCCTCAGTAATTACATCGCACTACATTTCGAACTATTATTTGGATGCTAAGTGGAAAATGATTCATGTATCTGATAAGATTTGAACCCTGGTACCACAGCACACCAGGCTGGAATATTCACATTAAAGTATTGCGTTGTTAGTCATGCCATTTTTATCTGTGCAAATAAATAGCAATGTTTAAATACTGAAACATGATTACGAAGGTTATTTGACTCACGAAGAAGCCCATAATCCATGTGGAAAATAAAATTACCGCAAATGTCATCAGGTATGTGTCGTTGTCTTGGGGTGTTGCGAGTAAGGACACACATGGTGTGTTCTTCTCATAGACTCCGGCATCGTCTTAACGTGACTTTGGAATCAAGCATCGAAGTGTCTAAGTATGCAAATACTCTCTGATAGAACTTAGGTTGACAATTGATATCTCGCCTAAATGTAGGCTAGTCATATTAACACAAATTCATCGTCATACAAGTCATTTAGTGTGACATCAAACACAATGTAACTACCCAAATTATTAACCTTGAGTGAGCTTTAGGACGTTACTAATGGGATACCTGACAAGGGAATCGAACCCGGATCATTTTGGTGGAAGCTTGAGCGTAGCCACTGAGCCATTTCGTCCGTAATGTTGAAATCCTGTTTCCCAGACAGATAACATCCACGCAATATTCTCTTAAATGAAAAAAATGCGACACCATTGTATATGAAGTATGAAGTACTAGATGTTATACATTTGGCTTCACTTATTGAAAAATTCGGGCGAAATAGCTACTTTCTCAATTTATTCGTGATAAAGACAGACAATAGTTATTTATACGTAGTGACTATTCGCAGGTGCTTTCCAATAGCCAAATTATTATTAAAGATAATATTGACAGGCGCTTGCCAATAGTATCTTCCTTATACAAAATACTATTAGCAGGCGAACTTGCCTGCCAATAGCATTTTCCCTTTTACACAGGCTATTGGCAGGCGCCTGCCGTTAGCATTTTTCCTTTCACAAAGACTATTCGCAGGCGAAATGACGTGCCAATAGCATCTACGTTATTTATATGCTGTCTACTGGGGACAAAAGTTGAAAAATGTACGCCTAAGCACCGAAAGTAACAGAAAAATGTAAGCTAAAGGGGCGAAAGCGAAGCATTTTACATAGACGTTTTGATTTTCATGTGTCGGGACCGAAAATGAGGGAGTTACATGAAATTTTTTTCGTTCAAAACAAACACAAATAAATATAACCGTAAACTAGTGATTATGGACCTTTAGTCGCTTAAGACGTAATAGTATCCGACTATATTCCAAAAGTGTCAACTCAGAAGACTGGTAATTAAACTGCGAATCTGCTTTCAGTCTATAAAAGTTCAAACATTTCTGTTTTCCATTTTAAATTTTCTTCTAATCCTATACTGAATCAAGGTGGAAGATTCCAGATTCAAGTATCGTTCAACAACCGGCAATAAAATTGCTCCCTAAATTTCGTAAACAACAGATCAATGTTGAAAAAGAATTGTTGGTAGTTACCTCTTTAGTGGACGGGGTTATTTGTAAGAAGTACCTATTCTATATAGTTACACAGCCTATGGGAATGCTGTGGTGAGAAAAACGAGAATGCTAGCGTTTGATCGCGCAGCATGTATTTATTTATTGATTTTTAAATAATCGGATTAACAAATACCGTTCCCGTTTCAGCTCGTAATATTTCCATTTTCCATTTCATGATTTTATTATTTTTCAAATTTACAATTTTTATGACCTAAAAAATATTTTTTTTTATACAAAGTCTTCATATATGTATTACCATACATCGAGCATAAATCCCACTGTCGATAGACAGTTGTTTAAAGAAAACAACAACAACACTTCGAAGAAACGAACACCACCATCACCACCACCACCACCACCTCCATGAAACATATTATTTACTTATCACCTGAGGGTGGCAGAGGATTTAGAAACTAGACATTTGATACGTATTCTATTGTGCTTCAGCTACGGTTATAAAAGACAAATACACGGACTTCTATTGACTAGTTTGTGTTCGACATCATACCGTGATACATCAATCAGTTTTTGTTTAATGCACATAAAAATGCTATTCAAATTCACTGGTTTTCACATGGTTTTCTTTGATTTAAGTGACGGCAATTTTAAACCGAATTTATCTTGTGAGCACAGTGGTACTGAAAAATTAGATTTTCACGAAAGAAAGTATATGAATTTATTGTGCGCAATCGATTCAAATCTGTTTTTATTTGATAATTTGAAAACTTGGCAGTTATTTTGTTACCGGTTACGTTTAACCGAAAATAAATTAAATGTACAAGCCAGGCTCAAACAATGGAAGTATCAATTATTGCAGAGACCAAAAGGTAATTTACAAATTGAAAAATCAGGATGTAATTCGGGACAGATGTCGTAATCTATATGGATCGTTTTGGAGTGTATAAAAATTGATAAAGGAAATCACATGTTGTAAAGAAGGAAGAAAAATTCTTAAGACACCGTTCAAATTCAATGGAATCGTTTTTTCCTTAAATTGTACTGAAAAAGTGTAATTTTAGAAGAAACGTTTAGGAATGGAAATATGACTTTTTTGGTCAGAATTGTCGCAGTACATTTTCAATATTTTTTGGATAAATTTCCATTTTGTGGGTGGTAAATCTCCTTACGAAACTGACTAACGCAACAGAACATAAAATCATTAAATCTCCTAACTTTAGTTGCCACTTCTGTTGTTTAATATTTTTTATATTTCCTATAAATCTTGTACTTTATTTCAACGTATATTTTTCTGTATAGTGGTGAAAACTTCTGACTCTCATGAATAAACTTATTTAGCCTGATCACAGTTTTTAATCTCTTTACCAGTCCGTTATAATCTGATAAAGTACTGTCTTGCTAGGTCATTTTTTTGTTTAAGGGTGTAAGGAGGTTGTATTTCGAGCCGAAAGCGAGGAATACATACCCCACACCTCAACGATATTTTTTTTTGTCTTGTGACCAGAAAATGTCAAAAAACCAGTTTTTAGCAAGACATTGTGAGTCTGATTGTTACAAATTCGTTGAACTAGGGAAGAAAAGTGATACGTTTTCTGATCACTCCGAGTTAAGACACAATATTTTTCACCGAAAGGGACAAAATAGTGACTTTGTCTTACAACGTTATAAAAAATGTTTTTCAAGCACTTCTGTTGGTTAATTTACTAGATTGTTTCCGAATGAAGAATGTGAATTAAAAACACAATTTTAATTGAAGACATATAAAAGCCCATGGAACACTTGACCGAATCAACGAAGAACATTTTTCAAAACAAAAATTTATTCTACAAAATCAATCTAGACTCGAATAATATCATTTTTAAATTCATTGAAGTTCATTTTCCAGTCATTTCAACCATAAGAGTTTTTGATATAGTTTTCTCAATGGATAAGAAATAACTTCTAGGAGACACCATCATTTCTGTAACAGAAGTATCGACTCGTAGGCTATGGGGGTATTCATCTATACTTCCAATCTGTAAGGCATGAGCGATATAATCAAATCGTAACGCCACGGCAGTATGGCGTTGTGACGCAGTTCCATACCACAAAAAATTAAATGATTTACATTGCACATCACATTCGATAGTATTTATTCAAACATTTTCAGTTCAAATAAGAAGTTCTTTCCTTGTAAAATTATCCGATGGTTTTTTGTCACGATAGATCGAATTACATCCCTAGCAAATTGATAGCAAAATGAGGATATGTAACAAGATACCTTTCGCTAGAGGTACCTTTACGCATACGCGTAGTGATATGTGATATGAAACTACTATGTTCTCGCTTGATTTTGAATCATACTTCTATTCTCGAGGCTTCTTGAGGCTTTTGAATAAAAAATTAACAAAAATTTAATCCGGTAAAACAATTTCACAGTGAAACAATTTCCTCAGAAGTATGCACACTGCCTGAATGTGACCGCGATGCACATGTTTCTTGTGAAGTTAGACCACTAATTTTATGTGACTTTTTCAATTTATCGTTTTAAACATCGACAATCTTCCAAAACTTTTACACCGACTCAGATTGATGTTATTACTGATCATTTAGCGTAAGTGTTTTCAAAGCCGTTCTACAACATTTTCTTATTTCTATGAGCTAAGAAATACTCATGCTCGTCTACATGCAAACGCAGCAGTTCGACGCGATGACACCAGCAAAATATACATGTTTGTTAACAGTAGAACAGAAAGCCAATGAACATAAGCATTTTGTAACCACTAATGGATCATAGTTAGATTTGAAATGAACGAGTGATTAGGCTAACGATACACTAATCAGAATGCCCGGGTTCGATTCCCAGATAAAGTATTTTAGCTTTTTTTAACCTATCACATACGGCTATTCATCTGTTATCGATAACGACGACAAAAATAATGACAAGCTTTGGGTAATATGGTATTTTATATAGTGAATTGCATGTTTAAAAAAATTGAAGTACAAGATTTGAAATCAATCGATGGAAGTAATAGACGTAATAGTAATACTGATCTGTAACAGGTTAGAATCTAATTTACAAGCTGCGTCATTATGATATTTTGGATTTAAAAAAAATATGAAAAGATCTATCATCAACCATGCATCTGTTAGAAATACCACACTTGTCCAACTTCCAAATATTGTTACGCTGTAATACAATTCGAATGCCTCATTTTCGATAAAATTGACATTTCCTAATTCCAATAATTATTTATTCCAATTTTTGAAACGACTTAAAAAATATCTAATTGTCACATGTACCCCATGTACCTATTCAGGTGGTTAAAATAATTTTCACTTAAAAATTTAATTTCCAAAATATTTTTTTTTAGAAATTTCCCCCTATATAAGAAAGCCCAGTAGACACACGCAACGACGACACATACCATATTTATTTAAACAAGGATGTATATTAGCCATAGTAGTTCACTGTATTACAAATAGTGTAATTGTGGGAACTAGTACACCAATATCATACACCGGTAACAGTTGCTGAATATATAAGTTTTTATTCTTATACTGCACAGGTACATAATACACTTATGATTATGTAGCATGTCCTCCACTTTTAAACCATTTAACTATTTATAAAAAAGTGTATTCCAGTTATTATAAAACTAACCGATATAATTCCATTCAAATAGGTTACAATTCGACATATGTAGGACACAGAGCCGGGTAGTCTATCTATAAGCATATAATGTGAATCTAGCTCATATACATGTGGAAGTTTCATTTTAAATAATAAATTATGTGAAAATTTATTGAGACAAAAAACGTTTATCGGAAGCATAAAATGAAATATTCCTTCACACCATTTAATATTTATAGGATTTTGACAAGAATATTGGGGTCATACAGCCACACACACGCCTACCTCATAGACCATCGATATAAGATGATTCTTATTAAAGCTGCTGGACACGGCACAAGATTAGCTTTAAGACTCTTGTGCGTGTTGACAGCGGCTATTGTAAGTGATCAGATGCAACAATTGATTTTAGTGCGAACATTTTCGGTGCCAATACGATGGACGTGCCGGGAATATTTTTTATGCTTCGCTAAAAGTATTTTTATTCAAAACGAACTAAAAACAGGATAAAACAAAGCAAATGTAAGGATGAGTACTTTAAACAAAGTCTACATCAACAAGGTTAATATCTTCCCACTATCAGCATTTGATACACCTTTATTCAATGCATAATTTCGGGCAGCACAACGGGAACACAGCATACTTGCAGCTCATAAAATAAAGCAACTCTTAGTTAACAAGGTTCTTGGTCACGATTTTAGTCCCAGAATAACGCAATAGAACGAAGCTAACGAAAAAGCTCACCCAAACACATACAAAAGCGAACATCTAGCAATACGACCTGTAGGATACAGTGAATTTTCGATTGAATTGAGCTATAACTCGGGCAATATTGAAAGTGTTGACTATGTGGTTTGGAATTGAAGTCCGGAAAATAGTCATTTTCGGGATATTATTGAAGCTTGGTCTGTAATATCTGAGGAAGTAACGATGAGTCAATGCCAAATCTAGCGTTAGATACAAGATTTTCCGTGATGTGTTCTTATTTAAGGTCAGATTAAATACAGCTGTGGAGTCAAAGTTTCCTGCTGCAGGTAAGATTTCAAACTATTTTTTGTCAGTGCAAATCGCAACCTATGATTATTTACCAGCACACGTTGGGAAACAAAAACTAAATTCTCACTTGTGAAGTACAATCCAATCCAATTGTGAGATTTTTCAGGACGAGAAACAATTCAGCAACATTCCGCAACGACATACAAAAATTGCGTCGCATTTCAGCACATTTAAATTACAAAACAATAGCTCCATCTTAATGCGACATCAGTGAGACATACAAATAAAAATACTTTCTATTCTTATTTAGACGATATGAATAATCCACTGTTGAACACTTCGATAGGTAACCAATACCTGCAATGTTTTTTGGAAGGTAGTCAACATTCTCTACAAGTTTTCTGTGTACCAAGACCAGGTATAAATGTGTGCGAGACACACAATACACAGTGTGAATATTGTGATATTGAATGAATGATTTTTCATTCCATTGTACCAATACTTGTTGGTGTGGTAGCTTTCTCGATGACCAGCTTGACAGAAACCATTCGATCAAAAGTAAAGTAGAAAGATAGATCAACCAAAATTTTTGTTTTTTTGTTTTGTTAATCGACAATAATGTTACGATTAGTCATTGTTATTAGTTCTGTGATATTGTTAATTAGTTTTCCACCGACTGCAGGTAAGAATTATTTTTCGAGTGCAATGAAATTGCTCACAATCATAAATTATGTGGCGTTGAAGAGTAGGTTCGTCATAGCGAATTGCATTGATATCTTTTCCGTGTGTTGAAATTGTCGTTTTGTTTTTTTTTTTTCGTTTATTCACGTCATACCACAATGTATTGTAAATCGATACAACTTCTGGTTTATGTTTCTTGAATCTTGCAAAGGTCAAATCAATTCAAATCTGAATAACTTTACCAAAAATATTTCCTAAACTTCCTGCGGTTTTTTTCTTCATTAGAAGTTACACAAGACATTCGCATCAACGAAAAAATAATTAATTTTTAACTGCGATGTTGCGGAAACTAATATTGTATCATTCAATGGCAAGCTTTCTTACAACTTGCTCCAGCGATCCTAGAAAACACGTAACTTTCATCTATTCGTTTCAAGACCATGGTGTAAATAGTTCAAAGGTAAACTAAGACCACAGAGTCTTAAAAACTGATTTAGAGCTCGAAATCGAAGCATATTTTGACTTCGAATGAACCACACTCAAAGACATACATAAAGACCTCGGTTTTTGGGAACTATTAATAAAACTGACCAGTTGTCCGACTATTACTCTCTGATGGATTACATGGAAAACACTGTCGATAAACTGAGGTATTCGCTTCCATAGCATCTTAAGATATGCCATAATATCGAGATATTGCTACTTCAATAAAACTGATTAACAAGAAGAGTTTGAAATTCGGTCATTTTTGATTTTCTATAGACAAATATAGGAAATGAGCTACCACAATTTGCACTCATCATGTGCCGCGAAGGCCTCGTATTCAACGCACAATAAAAAATCGATTTCGTAATTTCAGGCATTTTGCGACGATGTTTTCAATGTCGATCTCGTGGTGAGTTGGGAAATTGCAAAGATCCATTCAAACTAAATGCCACATTGATCGATAACGTACACGGCGTGACGGCAGTACCATGTGCATCCGGATGGTGCGGCAAAGTAATCGAAGGGGAAGGATCACTGCGAGATGACGGTAAAATATATGAGAGAGAAAATGACGGACCATTTACAATGAGTAAAATCGCTTTTCCTTTGGTGTTTAGATTATGACATGGCAACGCAAAGGATGTGCGTCCAGCGTGGTCCATCGGATTCGGAGGACAGATGTGCATACACTGTGTATAATTACAAAAAGGTTTACATGTGTTTCTGTCAAGGAGATTTGTGTAATGCAGCGCATAGCGTTAAGTTTAGTAGTTCGTTGGGTGTAATTTGTTCAATCGCTCTGTGGAGCATTTGGTACTTGGGAAGATAGTAATAAAAACTGTAGATATTTCTGATAAAGTTGTTTTCTATTGGTGCCCTCTGTAGAGGATTGCACGATAGCCACTCCCTTTAAATAGAACGTTATGGTAAATGAACTCGTATTCAGAGAAATTGACGGCACTGATACTATATCACTAAGCGAAGGCGCTAAACAAATCACACACAAACTGGCTTTTAATACGTCTTGTATTGTTCAAAGTACAAAGGGAACTTTTCCATCATTTTAATCAATCATCAGTTTGAAATGAACGGATCCTCCTCCTGCTTTCTTGACGTCATAAAAAATGTTTTTAGCCCAGACCGTACATTCGATGCTGATGAGCACACCAACTGTAGTTGAGAATGAAAAATGGAAAGGATCAGCACGACGAAGTCACACACACACACACACACTTACGCTTCGGCTGATCAAATTTAACAGCAACAATCGGTGGTTTATATCCTTTTACATTCTTAAAAGGGAAGTAGTAAGCTGGGAAACCATGTCCCGGTGAATATTGCACCGGTCCAATATTTTCAACATCGAGCGGTCTTTCTCCTTCGCATGATACCCAAATCATGTTTCGCTATTTTAAAAACATGTCAGACCAGCACCCACAAAAACCGCACGTGTGGAAAGTGTTCGGAACAAGGGTGAAGAATTAAAAATCTTGAATACTGACCTTATGTGCGTCGCTAGTGATGGCTATTTCATTACGGAGCCATTCGGGCATCCTTCGATAAGTGGCCCTCTCTTCAGCGTCGGTCAATTGATCGATACTAGTTTCGTTGAAGACTCGAGGAGTCCAATTGAATATCTGAACACAAATTTGAATAAAAGGCAAAAGAATTGGGGTTGTTTTGTGTCTGGAACACCCACCTTGTTTAGTTTCAGAAACACGCAAGGCTTCTTATGTGGGTAGCCATATTTTTGGTCGGTCTTCCCGGGCGAGCAGTTGTCTAATGATTCTACTTTAAATGGACAGAATTTACCTTTACTGGCAGGACGATCGAATGAACAGCTTTTATCGACATTTCCATAATTCTTTGGATTAATGTAACCTAAGTAAAGCAAAAGTTTATAGAAAGTGAAAAAGGTCATTCATGAAGAATAATGAAGAACTGCTATTTCCCGAACTATTGCCCCATGCCATAGCCTAAAATTTTCAAAAATTCCAAAAGTAAAATTTTTAATTTTGTAAAGCATTATGTAAAGAGTACATCATGCAGAACCTCAGGTCGTGAGGTATAACCAAAGATGACCCATTCTAGCGTGACTATGAAAGAAAACAACGCACTTCAAGCAAAAGTGCTATTTATGACAGGTGCCAAATAGAGTTTCAGTACCCTATTTAGAGTACCACTTTTGCTTGAAGTGCGTTGAAGAAAAACATTAAAACTGACCATAACGGCCAGAAATTGATCCAAGAATTTAATTCCCTTTCTAAGGCGTAGTATGCCCCTGAGTAACGATCACGTCAACATTACCTTCAAGAAATTTGTTCACTGTATCGTACCAATATGCTATGTTTTCTGGTTGTGTCCAAATTAATGCGCTATCTGCGCTATCGGATATAGCTTTTGGTGGCATTGGACAAAATCCAATGCCTGGATTAGTCCCAATCAAACTTTCGCGCAATTGCCATTTTGGTTGCTCCAAATCAATGGTTTGCCAGAAGACAGCAAAAAGACAAGCGCAAAAACTAGCTAGCACCGCGTAAAACACAACATAGTAGAGCACGATTTTGGCTATGGCAACAAATAAAATAAATATTTCCAAATGCGCTTGACAGTAGAAAGATGAGTTACCCCAACTCACAGCTGTACGGCCGAGAAAAGTATTTGTCTCGCCATTCCATATGAACGTTTTTAAGTTTCTGGAAGCGGATAGCAATCTTGGACATTTATTATCTGTCATTCTGGGGATGACAATTCTTCACTATCTATCCTATTTTCACTTAACACTCTTTTTAAGTCGTCACTGCGGTAGCTGATTCATATTATGCCTCCATTCGACTTTTACGTCCAACGAATTCGATCGCTTCGCCTACTTTTTGTAAAAGAGTGTTGCATTATCGGTTCTTTAGTAACTTGTTCGAGGATCTACCCTATCTGTTATTTTAGTTCCACTAATAATATTTTTACTTGAGAATTGGTGCTGCGCAAGGTATTCCTATTTAACGAATTATGTAATAAAAAGCATTCGGTCGGGCTTGATATAATACCCCTACCAGATAACAATATAAAGTGCAACTTGGCAACTACTAAGAACATTTTTCATATTTTACCGCTATCTAGCGGACTACTAACATTGAGGAACACATCCGTGACATAACACACAATGTCATACACACACAGCTGACATAAAAGTCAAACTTTTATTTCTGATAATCGCACGATAAATTTGTTTGTTAAATTTGATATTGAGCCTTGAAAAAAAAACCTCCGGCAATGTCTAATCCCAATACCACCGACGAAGACCAATTCGATTGGGTGCAGTTCAAAAAGGATTACGCTGTCAGCAGAGTCGAAACGCAGAAAGAAAAATTAGTGCGAAAATTCAAGGAAAATCCACTGGTACCAGTTGGTATGGAAAATAAACTTTTCCCATTTTTCCTTCTATTAATAAGTGCCGATTGACGTATGTGTATAATAGGTTGTGCAGCCACAACACTTGCACTCGGACTTGGTCTATGGAATTTCCGCAAAGGAAATTCTAAAATGTCGCAGACGATGATGAGAGCTCGTATTGGCGCCCAAGGATTCACTGTGTTTGCATTGCTTGTCGGCGTAGCTATGACAATGTCAAAGTCGTCCAGTTAGGTATTTTTGAGCGTTTTTTTTGCATATAAATGTGACTCATTGTTATGTACATAGTATGATAGGACTGTCGGGAAATTATTGGGATGATAATATAGTTTTTGGAAAGGAGTGTAGAGTGCCCACAAGGGGAAATTCTTTTTTTTTCGGTTTTGATGTTTTTTATATATAAAAATAAAATATTTTTAGAACATCGAAAAACAGTCTGAATTTTGCTTCCGTATTATAATTTTGTCCATTAAGGTTTGTGCCGTTTCATTCTTCCATTTTGATTCACTCATCTTGTTCGTCCAATTGACTGGAAAAGCTTTCTATATCTAAATTTGAGTATCGTTTCGATTGGATTTTTCGAAGACCTACAAAATGTGTTATAAAAAACTTACATTTTTTCGATATGAAGCGAATAATTAATAGTTATTTGTGTATCTGTTCTCGCTTCGTTCGGACTACAACTGGCGAAATTGCCTAAAGTCAATCGTCCAAAACAGATACGCAAAAAATGTATCATATAAGGGGTCAAAAACCCGAGAAAAATCTCAAAATTCCCTCATTTTCGGCCCCGACGACACATGAAAATTGTATTTCTAAACTTTTGTTTTAACCGTTTTCCCAAAGTTCGAAAGTGACATATTATTTTCCTTATGATGAAATAGTGATATATGTAACAAGAAACGTATAAAGGTACATTATCGCACTAGATGTCAGATTGTCAATCCGAGGCGAAGTCGATAATATATTTATCAGCATACTATTCGTGTTGCATATAACATTTTATCGAAAATCGAATAAACACCGAAGATACTCTTAGTGTGACTTCAGTGACACGTGGCTTTTATCCTTTTTACCACTTGCATACGTTCCGACGTTGCACACAGGCGGCGTAAGTTACAAATATCATCAATGTATTGCATAATGTAAACTTCAAGCTCAAAAGCCTGTAAAACGTTTCAGTACCCTATTTAGAGTACCACTTTTGCTTGAAGTGCGTTGGTCGATACAAAGATAAACTGGTCAAGTGGGAGCAGTTTTCCAAACTCATATTACGTAGCAAATATTGATCCAATTGTAAAGCTAATTACTGTTCAGAAATCCTGAGATCATGCGCTACACTTTCTTTGACTAAAATCCGCCGAGAAAGAAGGATAAAATCTGCATTTTGGCAGCAAATTTTTTTCCAAGACTTCTGTAGGATTGCAGCACAAAAGTACTGGGTTCATTTAAATGTGGAACAATGGAAAGTGAGGCCAGCTACAACACCCTATACTCAGTTCCATGAAACATCGATGTTGCAGGGAAAGTGGACTCTCCGAATATCTGCTATATTTTTAAACATAACTCTCGTGGATGTACTCGCATCATCCAGTGCGTATACTCTACCTGTAGGTCTTTCCAAGGGCGACATTAGTACAAACAGAGTTCCCACTCCTCCTAAAATTCATAAAATTCATAAAATGGACCAAATCCTCCTAAAATCTTCTAAAACTCCTAAAATTCCTAAAATGAGCTCACACTATCGAAGAAATTTTTTAATAATACTGAAAAACTAAAAACGGTAAAAATAGCAAAATTATGTGGCAATGAATTTGAACTTCTCTATGAACCTGACTCAACTTGCGAAAACACTCCTTTCTTTGAGTCATGCAAATAGCGGTCCTGAACGTGGATTTAGCAAAAATAAATACATTATCGAGGATCGCAGTTTGTTAGAAGATGCGACTATCGTGTCACTTCGAACGTTTAAGGACACATTGAATAATATAAACGTCACTGACTTCCTAATGAATCGACGTATTTTCCAGATGTGCTCCAATGTACTTTACTTTTCTCGAACAACAAAAAGTCGAGAAGGTACTACTTCTTAAGAATAAAGAGGCGGAAGATAATCTCAATAAAGCATCTTCACAAAAAAAAAAATCGAGTTCAGAAAAACTTTCCGATATCGAGAAATCTCTCCAGATCCAATAGAAAAAAACTTTTTAGTGCACAAGAGCTGATAAATGATGGAAACAAAATTATGGTGAATCTTGTTAATTCGAAAGGCGCAGTCGACAAGAAAAACGTGATAAAGGATCAGTTGCTGGCTAGTCGAGACTGGCGTCAGAAAAGAGGAAATCATAAAAGTTTCAATTATTAAACTACATAATGAAAAATATGTTTTGACAAAAAAAAATAACTTTTTGTCAATTTTCTTAAACATTTTTAGTATTTTACGAAGTGTATGAGAAACAGATAAACAGAGCAAAAATTCCTCCGGAAATTACTTATACAACCTTTCCCACATTTTAAAAAATTCCTCCTAAAATTACCTTCCAAATCTCCTAAAATTCTCCTAAAATTACCTTCCAAATCTCCTAAAATACTCCTAAAATTGCCTTTAAAATTTCCTAGAATTCCTAATTTTAGGAGCCTTCCTAAGCCGTGGGAACTCTGCATTACAATAATTTAAAAGAATTTTTTCTTGACTTATTGAAGAGAAACTGTTTTTGGAACCCTCTGACATGTATTTACTTTTGAACGCTTTTCACAGAAAATATGTTTTTTTTCTCGAAAAAATTAAAGACAAATCCAACGAGCTATCACTCATTAAAATCGAAGCCCGCCTGTTCCCAAAGTTTACAATGTTTAAGTGTACGACCCATAAAATTATTTTTGTATAAAATAAAAACAGAATTTGGCCAAATGTTTTATTGCTACGATTTAAATAGGATCAAACTTATCTATAAATAATTAAAGAAACCAGTCTTTCCAACTCTTCGAGACTATGAAATGCGAACAATCTTAAATTTCATCAGTCAAGGGTTTTGACCCCACCCGAACGGTGGGACTTAGTTGAATCTATATAATTTGTCACTCGATACAGCAAAGATGCAAACATATCAGCAAATAGCAAAAGTGTGCCAGTGCTAACGTTTCCATAATTATTATCGGTGAAGTTGCACATCAAATACAAAATGACACAAGAAATTTCATAGGAATATCGATGTCTATAAAATGCATTCCTCTCATAATAATTGTCCCCCATTTCGCATAAACAATGGAAAACCAAATGTGATCCAAAAACAAATAATTCTTGGTAAAACATTTCAATGACTTGAACGATATTTGGTAACAATGGTATTAATCGTTGACTAGAGAGTACTGTCCATAATATTGAAACAATTACAAAAGACTTAAACCATGTTTTGTTATCTAATTTACCAGCTAAGGCATCACCGATAATGGTCTTAAAAAGGTACATAAATAAGACTGTACGCCTGCTCGAACAAGATACGTACTCATAGACAAAATTACTAATTAAGGCACACAGAATGAGTAGTTCACATCGAGGTGAAAATTTGTGTAAGTTGAGTAGACCACCGCCAATACCAAAAAGTCCGTATCTCATTCCCAGATCGGAGAACATATCCAAACTGCAATTTTCGACCCAGCAGAAAATAATTATTAGAAGTGATAAGCGTATCGTTCCAATTCCATATTTGATTTTCCGATCTGCATGATCATCCAGAAAATCGTCAGCTTCAGTGTCAATAGTCTTGCTGCTTGCGGTCAAATTCATGTTGCAACTTGATTCTTCAGATTCGACTAGTCTGGTAACACCTGAAAACAATATCAAATATTTGAAATAACATGAAGAGCAGAGTAGGTTAGTAATGAATTTAATGTTAGCTTTAATCTTATATTAAACCTCAGAAGATAAATTTATTTACGTTTATTGATTGCGTGTTATCTTGGTCGAGTGTCGATGATTGAATGAATTTAAAAAACAACGTTGAGGATAAAATGGTATGTGTGACGAAAAGTTGTAGGTGAATGGTGAATACATTGTTTGTGAGTGACAAATTAGAATAGGGAACGAGCTCCTAAAGTCTTCCTAAAATAAGCGAAATTAGTAGTATAACATCGGTACCGACCGGTACAACTAACACGTACAAAAATGAAATTTTCGATATACGTTAGAGCCGTAAGCAATGTACGTGTGAAACTAATATTTTACTTCTGATACGTACTTTAAACGTCAAAAACGTAAAATTTTACTTTTGGGTAGTTTATAGTTGTGTTGCTGCGTATGTATTGAATTTTAGGAGAATGGTTGTATTGCTGAGGGTTTATGCCAATTCAAATGAAAAACTAGTTTTTCCAATAGCCAACGTTTCGGCTCAGCCCTGAGCCATCTTCAGTAAAATTTGTGACACGTACAAATTACGGATGAAAGAACCATTGGTCTCATATGCGCTTATATGAAGTGTTCGGTTGAAAGCCAAAGATCTTTACTTTACTTTCACTGGTAAAGCGATATGATGTTTAGCTTAATTCTTCCCCTCTCGTAACGCAAAGATAGACGACAAGAACAATTGTATTAGTAAAACAAACGAAACAAGTCTTCTGGGTTTTATTATCAAATTAGGTAGATTCAAAATGGCATACTAGTAATATTCCTGAGTGCAATTGTTAAGTGTTTGGTCATTCTTATTTTCTTATTTTCCTTATTCTTAATTTCATTATCTAAATAATTTAAAGAAAAATACGCGTTCAGCCCCTCAAGTTATGTCGTGGCAAATTACATTAACATTTATGAAGGTTGAAGGCAGGTAGTAGGGACACATCACTTTTATTTAAATGAAATTATATTCGAGTTCGTTAAGTTGCATGTCTGGCAGAACCCAATATTAACGAAACATGTATAGAAACATTAGGCACACGAATCGTGTCTTAAATTCTATCGAATGAATGAACTCGAAGTGTATTATCACTTTTATAAAAGTGATGTATTCACCTTGGATAAGGGTGTGTAAATTGACAAAATTAATCACAAAATTACAAAGAATTTAGTTTTATCGGCAACTTACTTAGCTCAACTCTTTGTCTCACAAGCTTCCACGATATCTGTATTAGACGCATAATTTGGTACAACGTCTGCGACAATGTTTCCTTGAAATCGTTATCACGACCAGAATAGTTGTGATCAATCCACGGTTTAAATTTCTCTGGACTCCTTTGGTGTGTGAGCAGCACATGAAATAATTTCGTACATAAAGTCATTGCGATGTCTTTTCCGCCACAAGCCCGTTTTCCTGCACCGAATGCTGACCAATATGTGATGGCCGTACTCTTATTGTAACAATTTCGTCCGATTTCATCAATTGGAAGAAAGCAATGCGTATTTGGTTCGATTATAAACTGTTCACCATCTTTTAAACCATGCGGAAACCAACGTTCGAAGATAGGAAAAGGATGTCTGTAGTTGATTGCAGACAAAATAATTCTTTCCATATCAAAATCATGTCCATTTTCATCTAGCTTAAACTCTTCTTTAAACTCCTTGCATGTCAGCGTAACTGCAATATCTGTTATATTAATAGCCGGGGATATGAAAAATGGTTGTACCAGAAGAGACCAGTATTCATCAGAAAACCATTTTTCTTGAAAAATTTCATAGATTTTCTTGTGGCTCCTAATTTCATCTTGAATCCATTGTGTAATATACAATTTGAGCCTTGGATCACCTTTTCCCTTGACGGCAATTTCTTTCCGGTATTCTTCAATAGCACCAATAATCTTTGGATCAACTTCGATTTCTTTCGGCACACCAAACAGCCAACTTTGCATAATTGTTACAGTTAATTTGACAAGAGTTGGAGAGTCGATTACTTCTTGCCGTTCCACATAATATTTGGTAATATCTTCGGCTATTGTTGATAATGCATCCAGAGAAGGCAAATGGGATTTAAGTATCACAAAATTATCTTTCATTCGTTGCCATTGTTCATCGATAACGGATTCCATGGATACGATAGGTAAAAATGCTTCGGCACTGAGAAGTTGTTCCACTCCGATTCCTTTTGATGATGAAGACGAGAGTACGCGCCGGGCAAGTTTTGGTTCACGAACCCATTTGTGTTTTCTCCCTTGCATTGTACAAAACATGTTAAGAATAAATTCGCGTCCAAAATTGTAACGTAACTGTTTTGTAATGATGTAGAAGGAGATTCCTAGTAATCCAGCTGAATATAAGAGGTTCCAATACCATTGCTCCATTGGAAGTTATGAATCCGATTTCTAATTATATAAACAGACAAATGAATGTTAGAATTTCATTCAGCAGAATTCATAAATGAACCTCTTACCGACAAATAGAAGAAGTGCGCATCGAATTAAAATCCAGCTTTAACAACCATTCGTGCTTTCTATGATGCATTGACTGTCCAGTCCAGAAATAATACAGCCGAATTATCTTTGCAAACGAAATTATCAATTTTATCAATTCAAAATATTCACATAACCATTTTTCCTGTCTTCAAACGATGACAGTGGTAAAATGCCGCAAAACAAAATCACATACATAACAGCTGACATTAAAGTCAAACTTTTAGTTCTTAAAGCCCAGTATACAACAAGCCAGTGAAATGAAATTTTGACACAAAATGTATGGACCATCTGTCAAAAATTTCTGCTCTTGTCTAAAAAATAAAACATAGCTAACGCCGACCCGTACGAAACACCTATTCGTATCAAAAGCCTTTACTGTGAAACTCTTCATTTCTTTTACTTCATTCTCTACTGAAAAGCTATTCGCCCTTTAAAATCACTTACATTATCTTTCTTTGCCTTGTTAGCATATACAAATAAATTGCCGGAGGCAATATAGACAGCCCCGTACGAAGTCAACTTTCATAAATTCCTATTTAAACAGCTATATACCGCTATATTTACCTATATTTTCCTATAAACATTTTACAGATGAATATGCTATTATATAGCTCTATATGCCTGTATATAGCTCAATATAGGTGAATATAGATATATATAGATGTCCATATATGGAATGCCTGAAACACCCCACACACATAACAAATTATTTCCATGTTAACAGAAACTCTCTAAGTACCATTTTTCCCAAGATCACTTTTATTAAAATCCAATATGGCCACCGGCAGCCATTTTGTTAGGAGACCGGAAATTTTACTTACGCTTTACATTCGTTAATACCTTTCAAACAAAAAAAAATCATGAAATTCGGTCAAAATTTACTCGAGATATTGACAAAATACTACACGTTCACTGTACGGCCGAGTAGCCAGATAAGAGCTCACTCCAAGAGACCTAGCTCACGCTCCGGAGAACATAATTTCAAAAACTTTTTTTTCCCTGATTGGTCAATACCTATCTAATAAAGCTAAAACAGACGAAATATGTTCAAATGTGACCGACCTACAAGCAAAAACTGCTTGCCGCCCTCTGCCTGTTTCACACCAAGGGGTCTAACTCACGAGTCGGTCATCCGATTTCCAAAAACTTTTTTTTTTCGATCGGTATTGTAAATACCTTTTATTTGACGTATCACTTACAAGTGTAACGTTTGAATGTCCGGAGATATCTTCGAAAAACCGTAAAGCACTTATTGGGTCACAGCTCGGGAGGGGTCGATCCAAAATCACTCATCTTCGAACTTAGCCTGTCTTTTGACATTACCAAACGGAAAAAAAAAGAATTTTCAAAATCGGATGCGTTTTACTCAAGTTATCGTGCAGACGGACAGACGGACATTTTTTTTTTCACTGATTTGGCATCTCTAAACAACCACTCAGAGAGTCCAATTCGACGTGTTACAAACGTATGCGTAAACCTATAAGACCCCAGTACTTCGTACGGGTCTAAAATTTATTGATGAGTGCAACACAAAATCGACAGTCTGCAAAAATACGGCGCGAAGTTTCAAATGTGTGACTTTCAATTTCTGTTTTATGTAATTTATTTAATAATTGAAATCAGTTTTTTCCACGCTGGGTGCAATATATATTACACAATTGTCACGAAGAAGTCTTGCCGAGACTGATAGTGACAAGTGTGTACTCCATTTTATCACATAAGCGAAAACGAGACAACAACATAGACCTGAAGTGTAATTTTTGAATTAAACTTCTAGTTAAGTAATTTTGACATCCGAACACCGTGCGTATGTTATAATATATATTATGCACCTGTTGCCAAAATTGGTATTTTGACGTGTAGGACATTATTGCCCTAGCCGAAGGCGTGGGCCATAATGCCTACACGTCAAAATAACAGTTCGGCAATAGGTGTATATCATATTTTATCTGTCGAGAACAGATATATCGAGATAAACAAAAACTCCCTAGAGGGATAAGCTCGAGATTATCGTTCTAGACAGATAATAAATATTATAATATTATAATATACTTCTGTAAATTGTCAAAGTGTCATTCGCATATCTTGTTGTCTCGTTTTCGCTTATGCGATAAAAAAGAATATGCACGTATGACAAGCCGTCTCGGCAAGCCTCGACCGCTTTGTCATACGTGCATAATATTTATTATCGCATAAGCGAAAACGAGACAACAAGATATGCGAATGACACTTTGACAATTTACAGAAGTATAATGTTTGTTTATATATCCTAGGTGAATAATTTTTTCGGGGAATCACACCGCGTATGCGATAATAGTACTTTATTTCATATGGAGTAGGATCCTCGAGCGACAGCGAGAATCCTACTCCATATGAAATACAATGCTTTATTGCATGAGCGAAAACGAGACAACAACATATGACTGTTTTGACAGCAAACTATTAATGTATGAATTAGCGCTCTAGATAAGTAATTTTTCGGGTAATCACACCGCGAATGCAATAAAATATTTAACTTTCCTAATACATAATCAATAGATAAATAGATCAATAAAACAGAAACTTTCATGTCCTTGAATTTAGCACAAGATTAAAAACACAAGATTAGTAAATATCTTGATATATCAAGATTTGGTGACACGAATCTTGATATATCAAGATTGGGTGACACGAATCTTGATACATCAAGATTCATGTCATCGGATCTTCATATATCAAGATTTTATTGGTTAACATATTAAGGACTAGCGTCACTGTGCACAGAATTCTCACTGGCAGAGCTAATGACGAAGAATAAATAACGTCTCAGGGACTCTACCGTCACTGTACAATCAACGAAAAATGGTGATAGATTATCTGCATGTTCGCACTGGCAGTGATTACGATTCCTAACGGAGAATAGTCCAATTTGATGGATACCAACTTCATTCTACATAAACAGCGTTTTTACCCGCCGAGCGATTCGGCCCATTGCCCCGGAGCGAAATACTCATGGTGCCATCGACGTGTACCTTATTTCTATAGGTTTGTTCCAAGGCCATATGAATTGTCAAATTTCATCCACAGAACCATGACCTCAATAATTTCTCGTTGTAAATCTGTACGAAATATCTCGTGAGCAATGGAACGCCTCAATGTTCCAGAAAGCTTTGTGTTTGATGCGTGCATCGCTTGGTCAAGAAATGTATGCGTCAACATGGGCGTGGACCCAACTATGCTGAATTTTCGTCACCAGCTGGATGACTGTTTTCATCTGATTCAATTTTCTGCAATGTCTCGCACCCAAATACATTCTTGTCTATCAAAATACAGTGAGCTGTTTACGCAGAACGAACTCTTAGAAATAATCAACATAGCCACGCTAGGTGACGGGGCGCAGCTAACATATTTTGTTGGAAAGAGTCGAGTCAAATCCGCCAAATGGGACACCAATGCCTACATGGTATTTTCGCCAAAACGTTTTACCGACCGCAGTTTAAGGAAATGCAAGACGGGTCTATTCCGCACAAACAGTAACCTTTCACTAGGTGCTTTTGCTATGCAACCCATCGTCGCGAACACGAAGCAGAGAGGTAGGATGCGAGGCGTAATGAAAATCATCGAATGCAATGAGAATGGCGACACCAGCAACTTCAACATTCTTACCGAGCAACCACTGGTTGCGACTTACGGTGACGAAACGACTCCGAGAAGTTTCATAAAATTGGTCCGACCAGTTATGATTAAGCGTCATAAATTCTACTACATTCGAATAGAGTTGGATCGACGGGAAATTCACAACGAAATTTTTTTCGAGCAAACAGTACGTTGCCATACGCGACTACGTCATGCTGTTCCAGTTCGGATTTATATCCCATTTGTATTGTATATAAGTGATGACGTTATAATAATAATGACGTAAAGTGAATAAGGAAAGGACGGATTCTTGTTTTTTTTTTTATCAAATCCCGAGGGAAAACAACTGTGAAGAATTCTACTCACTACGATTGAAACCACTTTAGGTGGGGGATGCTGTCCCCTGAACTTCTTGTTCAGAACTGATTTTATTTTCCTTTCTTTTTACATTTCTTTTTCTATGCTCTTTCGATAATTGGTATATTCCATTCATTCGCTCATATTTTCATCCATTCGACCACATTTTCTAGTCATTCGCTCATAATTTGTGCTCTTTCGTTCCAATCATACAAAATCAGAAGATTAGTAAATATCTTGATATATCAAGATTCGTGTCACCAAATCTTGATATATCAAGATTCGTGTCACCAAATCTTGATATATCAAGATTCGTGTCACCAAATCTTGATATATCAAGATTCGTGTAATCAAATCTTGATATATCAAGATATTTACTAATCTTGTGTTTTTAATCTTGTGCTAAATTCAAGGACATAAACTTTCAGTCGCACATTCGCGCCGCATTTTTTCTATCATTCTGCAGAGTGTCGATTTTTCAAACATTTTTCATGAACTGTGTACTCATCTTTATAATCGCACGATAGCAACGCACTATTATGTTTTCGGTACAAGAATGAATAATCGCACTATAACAACGCACTATTATGTTTTCGGTACAAGAATCTAACTAATAAAAATGCACGGTTGACTTGACAATTATTTATTTTTGGACAATCGAACTAGGTCCCATCTGTTGGGTGGGTCGGATCTCTTGACTGTCTGAACTTCTCAATAGATTCGTGTCAAATAACGGTTTCTTCTCTCAAAATAGTGTCAAATGAGTTGTCAATTTCACAAAGCTAACCTCAAACAATGGAAGCGCCATATAAACTTCTGTAACATTGTGATTAGCTTTGTGAAAATGACAGCTCATTTGACATCTCAAACGACATTGACAATGATCCATAGTATTTTTATTGGCAATGATTTATTGGTCAAGAGCTACTAGAACGGTCTAAATCGCTGATTAATAAATTTAGATCAGTGTCAAATAACTGTTCTTCTCTCAAAATAGTGTCAAATGAGTTGTCAATTTCACAAAGCTAACCTCAAACAATGACAGCTCCATATAAATTTTTGTAACATTTTGGTTAGCTTTGTGAAAATGACAGCTCATTTGACATCTCAAACGACATTGACAATGATCTATTCTGATCAGTTTCAATGAAATGAGACGGTAAAAAATGACGCTGCGCTCAGGCGGCAAACAAGAAAAATACGTTTGGAATTTACTGATGGTTGAACCGATACCACCCATTTTCGAACTTGACCTGTGGATTTCAATGCTTCATCATTTTTTTTTTTTTTAAATCCGTTGAGATTTACTCAAGTTATCGTGTTAAGAAAGAGCACAAAATTGTTACATTTAACGTTTTTTTAACCCCATTTCCATATTTAATCATAGTGAAAGTGTTACGTACGGTGTATTTTCTTTTGTTAGACCAAACCACTCTCTCATTCAAGTTTACGATATTTTTAACGTTGCGGTTGAGCAACGGGCTATTCAAACAGCTAAAGATATCTACCAAATAACGACAGGACAACAGTTCCTTTCATTTGAATAGAATCCTGTGTAGATCAGTAGATCACATCGTTGCGTCCTTATACAGTACGTTTGGAATCACTGAAAAATTCCACTGCAATTCCACTAGAACTCACCCACAGCGCGAGGTTATTAGACTAAAAACCATTTTCAAGCATAGGGTGAAACAGAATATTTAACAGAACAGATGCTCTTCCCTTACCCAAAAAAATCACGTGAAGTAAATTTAACCTGTTACAGACGGCTGTCATTATGTTATCGACAGCGAAAGCAAGAATAAACGACAAGCTCTGACTGATGAGGTCTTATATAGCAAAAAGCATGTTCAAAACAAATAAAGTAAAAGATTTCTGAAATCAATCTCTTTAAATCTTCGATCAAATGAAGTAATAGTTTGTATAGTAAAACTGTTAATATGCTTGCATGCCGTTTGTGACATGTTAATTTAATGAAGCAAAGACGCTGTTTCGACTTAGGGAGTCAGTGGCGGTTCGAGGCTAACGTGGTCTAGCCATCATAACTTGTTTCCACTGATCCCTTCCCAATTCACTGAAAAATTCCTTCTCTCAAGCACTCGACAGTGCTATGGTTAGACCGGTTAGACCCATGACTTACAGTCAAGGTAATAACGTACATGGAAAGAAAGGACCTATGAGGCTATCGACGCACTTATCACCTACAACAACAAAAAAATCTTCCTCCTCTTTAACTTGAAACACTTTATGAACTTATTACAATTCGTCCCTCTGATCGACAAATCTCATCGGTAAAACTTTATGATCGTCCTCTCGCAGTTGATGCCTCTGGCACTCTCCTTCCTGATTTCTTAACAGATTGTCGACTCTGCAATCTGCATCTGCAACTGCGATTAGCCTTTGGAGATTTATGCACTGGACTAGACAAAGACGTTTCAAATTTCGAACTCGACGACTCATTTATGGACTAGATAAAGGTGTTAGTTTTCTTTGGTTAACAACACCACTCCCCTGACTGGAATATTGAGGAAGAGAATGCCATTTCCCTTCTAACCTGGACTTCCTAATATGGTTTTAATGAACAAATCGAATACTGCTGTGAACGTTAATTCTATAAGATATGTTCACTTATCATCTCCACGATTATCGCAGGTCACTTTTTTATGGAATTTTTTAAATGATTGAATTGTAGTTTTTGGAAAGGTGTGTAGAAGGTTCCCAAAGGAAAATTAGTTTTTTTTTTGGTTTTGATGTTTTTTTTATATAAAAAATAAAATATTTTTAGAACATCGAAAAAAAGTCCTGAATTTTGGTTCCGTATTATAATTTTGTCCATATAAATTTGTGCCATCGTTTCCGTTCCATTCTTCCATTTCGATTCACTCATCTTGTACGTCCAGCTGACCGGAAAAGCTTTCGATATCTAAATTTTTGTACGCACCAAGCGACAGATGCCATTGGTTCTTAACGAATTCAGTCTTAGTGTCGATGTAATTTTGAATGGTGTCAATGGTGGAGTCTTTGTTCAACTGCATCTGCAAATCCGAATAGAAATCACAGAACAGCACCGGTTCTTTTGAGTGTTGCGTTTTTCGTATGGAGCAATATTGACCGTGATGTAACAGATGATGCGAGTGTACGTCAAACGATGGTTCGGCCAGTCGGGCTCCGATTGGCACCTGTTCGCGCAGCAATTTTTCGTAATATTTGTCCAGGTATTCTTTGCCTTCGCTGAAGCTAACCAGATCGGACTTCATGTCCATCAATTGGCGTTCGATTTGTTTCAGCTTCATTTTGATGTATTTGAAGCACGTCATCGATTTGCGCATGTACTTCTCCTTTTCGGAATAGCTTGGATCGAGCACTTTGGCTATTTCGAAGCAATCGATTGATCGATTGAAATCGGACACCAGAAAATAGCCATTGGCCAGTGCCACCTGATTTTCCACCACATTCGGTGCATGATCGGTCGCCGCGTGTAACACAATCAGTGCATCACTACTCCGGTTCGATCGTTGTAAAATTGTTCCCATGCTCAGCAGGGCAATGTCTTTGTATTTCCTCGGCGACAAATGAACAGCTCGTCTGGCACATTCCATTGCCTGGTTGGCCATACCCAGTGCACGCCAGAAATATGAGCTTAATACCGGATATTTCCACGATTGTGGATCGTTGCGAAGTCCAGTCACTAAAATTTCATTCATCGACGAGAGGCCCAGCTCTTTCGCATTCAGATCCAGTTCGGGTGACATCTCCAGTTTGCCACGATGCATCATCGATTCAAGGTGGTCCATACAGGCCATACAAAAACCAATCGATTCACAGACTGGCAGGGACGTTTTCGATTTTGTTATCGTATTCGGTGGGGTTGTTGGTTCCGGTTGTCGATTGTACTTCTTGGTATTGATTCGATTGAAGTATTTTTTCGCTTTCAGGGTGCTGTACATGTCCGTTTCCTGCACCAGATAGTTGATGATGCACTCCGTTTGATACATAAAATCAATGGTGTATGTGTTCGCCTCTTCCATCTTCTTGACCAGTTCGGTCTTAAGCAGAAGGAGCTTAGCATTGAGTAAGATGATCAGCTGAAGGTATTCACTTTGTCGTAAAAATGCAACTAGGTCGTTCGGCCGTCGCAAGAAGAATGGCGAGTCAATCTAAGAAAAGGAATCGAGATGAGTGCCACGAACCGGTAACACCGTTTAAATGACTAACCTTTGGCTGAATTTTACCGTCAACGGAAACAATCCAGTGATTAACTGCGCTCACATTTGGCGGAACTGTGCAGAATGTGATAAGCAGCCATAAAATTGGTGTTGAATGCATAGTTGAATTCAATTGGTTGTCCGAATCGGTTTCACATTTTATTTTGCACTGGAGCCACTCAATATAATTAAGTTGTTGCTCGTTGCGATTTGTTTTCCTTACGATTTTTCGTGAAATGTCACTTTTTATTTACCTTATTTTTTTGTGTGACATTTTGCACATTTTTCTTTCACTACGAGAAACGAATAAATTGGTGGGAAATTTGATTTCTTTTTATTTGGGGATGGATACGTTCACTTTCCATCTCAGTTTCTACATTTTCAATTTTGTGGGGGGAAAGTCGTCCTTATTTGGGACCTTTTTTTAATGATCTACGGCATTGGGCAAACAGAAGATTTTAGACGGGGACTGTGCAGGAATGGCGTTTGGTTTCGCTAAAGAATTCAATTAATATTATTGCGTTTACTGTCGAAAATATTGGCGATGTATATAGATTGTGGATTTGAGCACTGCACTACTACACGGGACTGTCAATGATTGACGCTGTTGGCAAGTCGGTCTTCTGTCACTTCACAGTTCACACGAACAATATTTTCATGGATATATGATCGAAAATTTGAATTTTGCAACAAATGATTTTGTTTTTTAAACTTCGTTTATCAAAAGACTTCTTTTTGCGGGAGAACAATTTCCACAATCTTTTGTCTGCACAGTACAAGATCTTGAGACACCCACGAAGTCATAAAATTTATTAAATGCAGATCTATGATACAAACCTGTCATACACACCGAATTCAATCACTATATACATTGACAAATTGATATACATTGACTCTACTAAAATTGAAATGGAAAGTGTGCACGGGAGCTCAATTGGTTCGAGCAGCTCCCCGGCAAGGTCAAGATTGTGGGTTTGTGTCACACCTGTGCATCAATTTGTCATTTCAAATTACATGTCCACAAGCACACTCCATACCATAACCATTACTCATTTGATCCGATTCCATTGACGTGGGATAATTTGGAACCTGGTGCTAAAACAACGCATTTTTCAACTAGGTAAAAGGTGAACTCGTACACGATTTTTTGATACCAACATTTCGTAAAAGGAGTCACATGGCTAAAACGTATTTCAGCAGTTCACCTTTTACATAATTTAAGTGTGTTCTTTTGGCACCGTGTTCCAGAAGATCCCCCGATACCGGTCCATTACCAAAGCGTAACGTTAAAAATATCGAATGTCCCTTTCAAATGAATATAATAGACTATACGTCACACAAATGTAACAATGTTCACCAGCTGATGTAAAAGCAGCTGTTTCTAGATGTGCTCACTGAAATAACTTACTAACTGTCATGGGAATTTTGTTGATGCAGAGCCTAGGTGAGATAAATTTTCACAGGAAATGGATGCTTTACTAACAATATTTTTAAAAACAATCTTGAGTTTTCTATAGACAATTCTACCTCGATTCGGTTCCACTTACTCGAGTCATTATTAGCCAAAGAACTCATGCCTGGCAGTTCATAAACTGCAAGCACTGCCTCGAGCACATAAGGTTTTATTTCCATTATTTCAATTATTCGGTTATATTTTTCGGATTGCGCTCAATTTACGTCGGAATGATAAAAACGGAACGAGTTCTCCTGTTGACGTTATAACACGGAAACAGCTGGAAGTCTGAACATAAAATAAATTAATAATTTTTGCCGAAAGCTGTCGGTGATTTTGATCTTAGACCATTGCCAACGACATTTAAAATAAATAAATAATTTTTCATGACGGTACGGCCACCGAAAATGGCATAAATAAAAAAGCATCGTTTATTATCGTGTTGTGCTACGCGCGTTCAATTCGCCATCTTTGAGTGTAATCAATCTTAAGAGAAACATAAACGGTAAGTGGACTGCAATTCAATTTCATTTCTTTTATCATAAATATGGTTAATATTTTGCCAAATCATTGAAATCTTAATTGTAAATGTGAATGTCATGCAACCAATCAAATGTCATCGAAAATTAAGTTGTATTTTGTGAATAAATTGCATTTGAAAATCGGCGTCTTCCTTTCGTTTCATGAAAAATGAATGTAAAAGTAAGCTAGACGGTGTGAAATGGTGTAAATTTTGTGTGTACTTGAAACAAAATAAATTTTGCACGTAGGTCTCGCATTCGGTACACAATGAATGGGGTCACTATTGCATTGTGAAACAATTTTGTTTTATGTAAAATGATTGACCTGATTAAATGCCGAATAGGTGATAGTGTCTCTAAATGCATCGAATGTGAAGGAAGAAAAAAAAAAGTAAATCGAAGTTCTTTTTCACTTTATTGTGACAACGTTCGATTTCGTTGATGATTCCACCCAATTAGATTAAATTCTGTTTATTGCTGGTATTGCAATTATCATATCATAACGTTCGATAAGGAATTAAAAGTGCAATCCATCGGCGTTTGTTGAACACATTTATTATGCCTCATTCATACGGTACAGTTCTCTCTCTATTCTTATATATACATTGGTTGATGAACTTCACACGGCTTTTCTTTGTCGTATTCCATGGAAAGGTCCTTTTTCTGTCAATGAACCATTCGAAGAAGTGGAGCCTTCGTTTTTCGTTCAATCGAAAACAGTTTTACCAGTCTGTGTCATCGTTTATCAAAATTATGACAATCTTTTTGGTTAAAACCAAAAATTAATGGACGGAATTTGTCATGATGGAATCGTATACGATGTTGTCAATAGCTCTGTCCTTATTCCTTCACGAAAATATTATTGGTTTGGTGTGTAAATGTGTGTGTAATACAAGCACAATTATGGAGGCAAAATGCAGTTTTCTGACTACTTCTATGGCGATTGCCATTCGCCGTTCAAATTTACTCCTACAATATTTGCCATAACCATTCATAAAGTATGTCGGTGTAGTAACTGAAATTTATTGACGGAATTTTGTAAACAAAATCTGCTCCAAGACCAGATTTAAAGAAAAAATCTGTTGAAATGAATGAACATCCAGCTCTGCTTCTCAATGAAACCTTAAAAACAAAAAAAAATCAATTTGAATCGACTTTAAACTTCCGTCTAAAAAATATTCTCCTTGAAATTTAAACTTTCGCACAGCAATGAAATTGCTCAACATCAACAAAAATATTTACTTTCACTGATTAAATGCACAAAAGAGAACCAAAAAACGTTTCATTGGGAATGGAATATATGGCATTGATTCCGTACCACGTACTCAAAAACAGAAAGACAAACTCATAATCATTGTATTGTGTATTAAGCTCGCCAGAATGTACATTCGAAAATCGGGTAAAAATGTCCAATGCTATAAAATTGTTGCAGGCACAGAATTTGTATTATATTTATTGCTGGTTGGTACGGATGACATTATGTGAGAGAGTATTTTACCAATATGTCCTCTAAATTATTTCTTTCTTCGCATATGAAATTGAAGTACCTACACTCATAATAAAACGATCTTGGTGTATATTTTTGCAATGTCGGGAGCGTAATGCAAATTCTGTTTACAAAAAATGTTGATCTCTTTCTCACACAAAATTTTTTGTTTTTGTATGTACTGTACCCACGACATTACATTGTGCGCACACTCTTTATATAGAAGAAAAAATACAAACTTTTCATAACATTTTTATTTTCATCTATGATTGTGACGTCAGATCATTGACCTTTTTCAATTTGAATGTTCTTAAGCTTTCAACGGTTCTTTTTTTTCTTTGTTTCTCGTTTCATCACCAAAAGCATAAAAGGAAAAAAAAAAACTGTCTTGGTTTTAGACGTTTTAGATGAGGATTTTCTTGGTCATGCGGTCAAAAAAACTTATCAACAATTCGATGTTACTTTCGTACATATATTTATTAATGGCTTATCCGCACATACTAACAGTCGGTTGTTGTTATCTATATCATTGGTTGTTTGGTGAACTTTTTTTTTTAACTTGCAAATACATCTCTCCATTTCAAAATAATAGATTGTTTATGGTCTTATACTAATGCTGAAAAAGATGTAAACAAATCCATTTTTTGTTTCTCTTCGTTTTTTCTTCAAATAAAAATACATAAACACACACACATCGCGCACAAAGTTGTTTTGAATAGATATAATAGTATTGTGGTCTCTGTCTAGACACCAAACGTTTGCATGTGTTGTTTACATTCATATTTTGAAACTCTCCGAACCTTGTTAGACGCACTCTCCGCGTATTTGGGTTCATTGGGTTGTTATAATCGAACAACAACAATTTTTAAAAAAAAATTAAAAGAAAAATCCGATCGACCAAAATCGACAATCGAGGATATTTTCGAAAAACTTATCCAAAAAGAATACAAAAACCAAACAGTCAACACTGGCTACCAGTGTTAGTTTAATGTTTTGATTGCTATTTCATTCAACTGCATGTCTCTTCGTTGTATATGTAAAATATTTTGGACACCTAACTACATTGACAATATGTTGCAAATATGTGCATTCTAAAATGGCTGTACCATGCACTTCTCATGGTGTGTATGTATTGCAAACGCACCATGTGTATTCAGCTGATGTGTCTGCGAAAAATTCCTTCGTTTTTATTATGCTCCTTCTGCAAGTTCTATTGATGATTTCGATGACATGTTTTTTTTGGGCCAGAATGAAAAAGAAAACGTCCATGACCGAACTGTTGTCACAAATTGTTGTCAATTAGTTTTGCAGCAACACCAAGCAAATTATTTAATCAATTTTTGGTCCACATGTCGCTCTCAAACTGTTATTTTGTATAGAATGTCGTTGATCCAAGAGATTCATCACTTTCAAATTGAAACATTTATTTTCGGTATTTAACGCACAAGAATGTCATAAGTTGTAAACTTTGCAAATAATACAGAAAATTTGCAAGGTTCTCAAGTGAAGGTTACAGTTTTGTTTTCATTGCTGTGTATTGTTTGGCCGTTTAATGTGCTGCTGAAAAACGGTTGCTATTCCAATAAAATTATTTTATTTTATGCTGTTAATAAAATAAGCGAGACAGCTCTTCGGCTGACAAAATAAGCTGTTAATGCTTGGTGTATAGGTATGCACAAGTTTTATAGTGAATTGTTCTGGTTTTTTTTGTATGATTCGTTTAGTTTGGAAACATTTATACGTCTGCTCAACAAGTTCACGGATCTATTTTTATTCCATTTTGTGTTGTCTGTTTGGACAGTGAATCAGAGGCACGTAATTTTCATTGTAGTTCAATGTCAAGGTAACAAAATTAACGATTTGATCGTTAGATCGTGAAATGTTGATATGGATCACGACTTTTTTTAGTGGTAGCAACTAGAACTGCGGTGGTAACTTGAACGTAATCTGGATCACAATCGAGAGTAGATCTGAGAGAGAGAGAGAGAGAGACAGAGAGAGATCGGTTATAACCATCATTGTTTCCGTAATTTGTCCACTTGTCCATTTGTTGTTAACACCCGAAACGGTTATTTTCTCTGACACTGGAGGTGGAGGGATGAGATCAATTGATCAAACTGTAGTATTACTCCTAGGCTAGTATCTTCTTCACTCATTTCTCTGTATTAAAAATTAAACCGATCCTTGGGATTGAGACATGGCAATAAAACACACGAGCAATTTTGCATTGATGGGATCGACAATTATGCTGCGTTTCCCATTGTAATTCGATATTCACCACAGGCTAAACAATGAAAACGCAGCATAATTATCGATCCGATCAACGCAACATTACTCGTGTGCTTTCAGCCTTAGATAAAGGACCAAGGCGAATCCTTTGCTTTCTAAATTATAAAATATTCATGCGACTCGATCCATACCTTATTCTCATTTCTTCTTCCACATTTCATTTCGATTACCATAATCTACACCAAAACCGTAGATAAGACCGCAACGCATATCTGTGACGTGTTGGTTGGTGGTAATGGTAATTTTCAGTATTTTTACCATATTATTTGTAGTTGATAAGCAATGTGCATCATCGTAATTCAATTGTTTTGTCTTTGAAGAGATTTGTCTCCCTCTCGCTCTCTGATTTTTAACATTATCTTTATTCCGCATCAGCATCCAGTGACACAAATTTTAACAAAAAATCTTTTCAGTTTACAGTGTATCCAAATTGACTAAGTATTGACCAGCGCCTTAAACTAACGAATCGACCGATTGACACGCCAGGACAAATCCTCAGCAAAAATGTTTTCGTTCCACAAACCAAAAGTTTACCGATCAACGCAGGGTTGTTGTATATGTAAAGCGAAATCCAGCAGGTAATTTCATCTTTCGAAATTCAATTACGTAAATTAAACCGACAAGCAATTTTGCATTCGAGATCGATGAATTATGTTGCGTTTTCCACTGTTTAACGTGTGCTACAAATTGGAAAAACGCAAGACAATCGTCCACCTCAACCAAATTGGCAATTGCTCATGGGGTTTTACGGCCTTAGAGAACCAACCCGATTCTAACTGATTTTCGATTTTCAGTTCACGTTTCACAGATTCAAAGAAATATGAAACAGACTTCATTGAATGCTTTCAACTGAGCACACCACGCAAAGGTGAAATTTGCAATGCATGCGTTCTGCTAGTGAAACGATTCAAACGCTTACCGCCGGGAAGCGATCGACATTGGGGTCACGTAAGTAATTTTTTTCACATTTCTTTTTCGGTTTGGTCACATTGCAGGAACAAAATGTAAAACTTTTTCCGAAATGTTCTGCAGGTTGTTGATGCACGCGTTGGACCCGGTCTGAAGTCAATGACTAAATTCAAGAAGCGCAAAGAAGAACAGTTGTTGCAACAAGCTAACGGTAATGGAAAAGCGACCGTCGCAACGACATCACAAAATTTAAAATCCCTGAGCAGTGTGTCCGAACGCTTTGGCAAAATATTCAAAAAGACGAAAAAGAAAAAGCTACTGGAAGTGGAAAAGCGAGACGCCAGCCCATCTTCGGACGAACAGTCGTCTCCATCGAGTCCCGGTTCGATTCCGACCGATTCGGAAAACGTTTACCTGCAATTCGATATGGACGATGAACTAGAGAATGACAGCCATCGATTGAGCGATATCGGCAGATTGAAGAAGTACCAACGAAAATCCTATCGTCCGTTAAAGAATCGTGGCCAAATTCAAGCTTCCATAGTTGACGAACAATTCTGGGTCCGTGTGAAGACGTGTTGCGGCGTAGTGTATGAGAATAAATTAATTGGAGCCGTAATGGTTGACTCAATGTCCACAACTGTGTGTCCATTACATAAACGTGTTCCGAATACGACGAATGAAGTGGCGAAAGTGACCAACGGCACCATGCATCCAAATGCACAGCTCGACGCTTTCAATACACAAGTACAGGAAATGTACGCTAACAATGCTGCGTTAAAGTCATGTAGCATTGCGGATAGTTCCACAAATGCAATACGCGGTGCTAAGTACGAAGCAATGCATCAAATTGACGTTGTAGATACGACAAGCATCAAAAACAATTACAAACTCAGCAAATTAGCCCAATCCAGCACGGAGATGAGTTCGAAGTCGTTCAATTATCTGCATAAAATTAAGGCTGACTCCGGTAAAATCACAAAACTTCCAACCAAATTGAAATCGAGCGATTTGAATATTGTGAAAAATTTGGTCAAATTTTGTCACGAGAAATCGGCCAAAGTGACACCGCTCAATGATAAAATCATATCGGGAGCGCACAGTGAAAAACTGAATGAAGTGCTGGGCACGAAAATGAACGAAAACTCGTCGGATTCGGGATATGATGAGATGTCGAATAGCCAAGAATTGAATCAGGTGAGGAAATAATTGCAGTTTTGTTTGTCTACAACGACTTCTTTAACCGTTTGCGACAACAATTCCCTGCGAAGATTGGAAAATGAAAATAATTTTTGTAAATGAATTCCTTCCAGAAATCGAGAATCGGTGCAATCAGACCCGTTATTCTAGCTAATGGAATTAAGCTCCATGTGCAACCACAAAATTTAGTGTTAGCTGCGAATCTGGCTGGAATATCTCCAATGCATCAAAAAGTGAGTATAATAGCCCAGTTGACACATGATTATCGGTGTGGTAGAAGTAGATAGAATAAGTCAGGGTCAGGTTTTGGATCAAACTTATTCAATTGTGGGTTCGAAGTTACACCTGAAAAATTTGATCAGTGTGTTGGCGAAGTGGGTTGTGGAGTCGATCGTACAAAAACTACGAAAAAAAAACTCTCAAAAGAAAACAATGCGAAGTTCTCCTGTTGTTCGTCTTATAGATTGACTAAGTCGATTTAGAAACGTCATTTCTGCATGACTCCTAGAGGCAAGCGCCATAAATTTTGAAATAAACCTTGCAGGCCGGAAAAAGTGTCCAAGTAATAAATTTAACTAGTGTTGACGGTCCTTGTCATGATATCATTGTAAAGGTAATGACACAATAACAAAATCAACATAAGAAACTATTCCCGGTCTCAATAATACTCTAACTCGTAAAAGTCACCGTCTATGACCAACTTTTTGTTTGACACATGCTATTCGCAGTCAACTGCCAATAGTCAAAATTGATGCGTAGCGCAAAATCGTATCTCATCAAGGTGAAGGCAAGGCTGTATACTTTGGGGAGGTCACGCAGATGCAGATACGCGGGTTACACACCACGTTTCATACAAAAAATTCACCACGCCATACAAATTCAATTTTGGTGAATTTGTTTGTATGGAAAAGGTGTGTTCCCGCGTATCTAATAAAATGGCGATCTGCGTGACCTCCCCAAAGTATACAGCCTTGGGTGAAGGCACCATTAGTATGCGAATAGCATTAATATTGACTGTTTTTAGAATTTGTGATTAAAGTTTACCTTTTGTAAAAGGGAGCAAGAGTCTGTAAAATCGCAGTTTGTAATAAGCAGCAACAGTCTGTAATGTCACAGTTTGTAAAAGGGAGCAATAGTCTGCAATGTCACAATTTAAAACAGGTATCAACAGTCTGTAATGTTACAGTTTGTAAAATTGAGCGACAATCAAACGCTCCGACAGTTCTGATGGCTCGTTTTTGCCCAAAAGGTTCTGTTTAAGGCCCGTCCGTCATAGTGAAATGACGAAAATGTATGGAAAATTTTATCACAAAAATTCACCGAAAAAATTCAAAGAAACTCACCTCTTTAGGTATTCACTGTATTCTCTTTAGGTCGCCAAGGCATACTTCCCTATGACGGGCCTTAACACGAGGAACAATAATAAAGAAAGAAAAACATTGAGTTACATCTCACTCTAAATTAAGACCAATTCAAGCGCACTTTGTTCGGCAAATCTAAATCCAAGCTTCCCTTCCAGTCACTCTACAAAACAAGCACAATACCCGCTCAGAATCAGATCGTTGCCGTACACCAGGACGTTATGCAAAATGTCATATCGTCGACAACCAGCAATAAAGTTGAGGCCACACCAAGCAACCAGACGAATCTCAATCAAAATTTGGTAGTTATTAAACCAAAGTATTTTCAACAGGCCACCAACTGAGACAGGTAAAAAGATTTAAAAAAAAAGAATTTTCGTAAATTTTTCGTTGAATGAAAACTTAACGAAAATCGTCAATTTCTTTTGCGACGGTTAATCATTTTTCTAAAAAAAAAATATTTTTCTTCGTTCAGTATTTTTTTACTTTTAATTTATTTTTTGTCTTGATTTTGTTTAGCTTATTTTACTTTTAAAAAAATTGGAAAAAGTTTTTCATTTCCAAAAAAAGCATAAGAAAAGAAAATCCCAATTGTAGTTTATTGTACAAGTCACAACAAAGACAATCGATTAAAATGTAATGACCACTGTTTGGATAGGTAATTTTCGGAATTCTTTTCTTCCTTAATTAGAAAATCTATATTTTGTAATTTAAACATTTAAAAAAAAATCTGATGAATCTTCGACTTTCCATGTTACACACACATATATTTTATTTTGAGAACCCAGGACGAATGAAAAATATAAATTGTTACGAGCTCGTGAATTTTGTGTGGGTGTACATGACATCCAGATTTATTATAAAAAAATATCTATTTTTTGCAATTTTAGCGCGTTTTTTTAATGTTTATGTTTCCCTTAATTTTTTTTTTCTTTCCAATGTGCATTTTATTTATCAGCCTGTATTTTATGATATAAGAAATTATAAAGTTAAAAAGAGAAAAAGAGGAAAATTTGTAAAAAAATAAAATTAAAAAATCTTTTTGCTTTAACTATTAGGTGTTGAACGGATAAAATTTTTCTTTTCTTTTTGTAGAGAAAACAAATAAAAATAAAAATTTAGAAATTAGAAATTTGTAATGACGTAAATATAAATGTATTTAATACTGCAGTTCGTAATTGTGTATAAGTACTGATATACATATAGATAGATAAAATGATTACTAAGTAAATTAAATAAAAAAAGTTAAATAAATTTATAAAAATGAAAGAAAATCGATTGAAGGTTGGTGTGAACGTTCAATGAACAGAAACAAAAAATGTTTGAAATGTTCAGTTAAAAACTATAAGTCACTAAAACTAAAAATTAATTCTCGTAAAACACACAGCGCAGTTTCACAACCGGCAACATAACCTCACAATTCTTACTTCAACATGTCATTTATGTCTAATAAAACATAACGACTGAACAAAACGTCACAAAAAAAATCCGAATATAAGAAAATTCAGTGTCAGATTGGTTTTTGATGAACTTCTTCGGCTTGAACGATTTTTCATCCGATAATTTTCCGGAAAAAAAACCGGCAAAAATCCGAGATTTATTTTTAAATCTTGGGTTGTCTCAGTCATGGCATACATGCAGGGACTCAGCCCGGCAGGATTTTTAGGCCTAGGGACAGATTTAAGAATTTACTAATTACGGAATTTTTATGCGTTTTAGGAATTGCTAGCTACAACCCCCGTTTCCATGCCCACGGTTACATAATCTGAGGTGGAAAAATTCCTAAGGCTCGTTTGAATTTCAGTTTATTTGGATTGACATTGTTGTGTTTAGTCAAATGTGAGGTGCTGTTTCCTATATAATAGGTCCGCCTGTAATAATAGGCCCTGAAAAGCCTGCCACACACACAGTGTGTTACGCGATCTTGTTTCCCGTTTTTCGTTTAAATCGATTGTTTGTTATGTAAATTTCTTCTTTTTAGAAAATATTTTCGAGAAACTTCGTGTTTTTGCGAATGATGTTGATACGAAAATTATAATAATGATTGACCGATGAGCGTTTTATCTTTCAGGTGACGGAAGAAAAAAAAATAATGAAAAAATCATCACTCTAAAAACTGTTAAAAATTATCAATTTCTATTTAAAGCTACATGCTTGCTTGGTGAGAGAACTGTTACACACAATGTGCATTGCATACACTACACACACATGAAAATTGGGAATATGTTTTCATTTGAACTATAGATCCGTACACCGAAACGGATTCTTTATACTTGCGACTTAACAAAGTAATGTAAGAGGAACAATACAATTTGAATTAAATGTTCCAATGACAACCATTAGTGAATTTGAGATGGTTTTGGGTTTCCTTTTTAACTATCCATCCATGAAACGAGTGACAATACAAATAGATACGAAGTGATCAACATTTTACAACCAACAACTCCAATCGATAATTCTATGAGTTACTAAACTACCTCGATAGAAGAACACATCCACTTGTTTCATTAATGATCTTTATGGGTCGTTGTTCAAATGTTCTATTTGTTGTTTTTCTATTTGTCATAATGTGGAATAACTGGAACATCTCTTGAGGTCGTTTATTAACTCTTACTCTTACCATGTATCACATCTTCAAATCAAAACTGTTGGAATGTGTTTAAGAAGAGTGCACTAAGTACTTAGTACTAAGAAATTTTAAGTGGAGAATCTCGCACAATCATGACTTTTTGTTACATGTCGTAAAAGGGCGCATACTATGATTCGCGTGTGCGAGATTCCCCGTCACCTTAAGTGCAATGTACTTACATTGTGGAACGGCAGTTTGTTTAAAATGTTGACCTAGTTTCTATTTCCATTGTGCGCGACAAAGATCCCTATCGTAAAACGATATTTACGACGCGAGAGCATCTTCCCCGGTTAAACTTTTGAATAAGTTGATGGTAACCAAATAACAAAGAAAATGTTACCGATACACGTAACGAAATAGACTTTTCTCTCACGATGTATCAGAAATCTCATATTTAGTGCGACGAAAACTCCATTCCGTTACCTGTATCTACAATATTCCGGCTGTTTTCGACGCTAAACTAAAAACTAAAATAGCAGCCTGTGTGCTGAGTGGCAACAGTGATTTGATGCGTGTGCTCGAATTCCATAAAAACAACAGAAATTCTGTGAACCATTACGAAATGACAAATTCCGATTCAAGTTTATCCTCGAGGTAATTATCGTTCATAAGGAAATCGCATAATTATTTGTTCCGCTTCTCAGTAGTGAGTAAATAAAGCATTTTTCACAACGCAGGCGAGAAATAGTTATTTTTCCCCTCCACTGAACTTCCAAAGCCTTTGTTGTGAAAAACGTTGTGTTAGCTCGGGTTGGAAATTTCATTTTGTCGGATTAACATAAAGAACTCCTTTTAAATGCAATTTCTAACTCTTTTTCCCTCCCTCGGTCAAAAAATACTACAATCTCGGAATTATAAAAAGTAACAATTACAATCTAATCGACGCTATTCAGTCCATAGGCATTACCAACGTTACGACATTGTTACGGTATCCATATGTATTATAACGTGTAAATGGAATGTGGAATGAATAACGTCGATTGGATTGTAATTTTTGAAAATCTAACTTCTTATATCTCTTCCACCGTATTTCTCTGGGGAAGAAAATGGAGTATATTTTCTAATCTGTCTGATGAACGTAGTTGTGTCACTGCAAGCATGTAAAACAGTTTTGAACGTCTTTATGATTTGAAAATTGATTCTTCATCCATTCTTAGTACAATTTTATTAATTTAATTTTTATTATTTAAATGGACATCCTTTTTGGCCCTTGTAAATAATAAAGAAAAAGGAAAAAACAAAATTCAAGAACCTGTACGAATTGACTTATAATTTTGTGGATAGAATTTTCGAAGAAACCGAAACATTTTATTATAATTATCATCAACAAAATATTTAGCATTTAGAAAATATTTAATTGAAATATTTAAGAAGAAAACAGTTACAGTTGCAGGAAAACAAATATCAAGAATTTGGTTCTCATCTTTAATCGATAGACAATTTAAATAACAAAACAAAACCATTTTATCAAAAATTTTTCTGTAGATTCACTGAACTCTCGTAGCATTTTATGTACAATCGAAACAAACAACAGAAAATAATGAGAAACAAACAAATTTTGTTCAACAATCTCATAAAATTTCGTTGTGTTTTATATTAGCAATCAATTTATCAATGAATTAAAAATGAATCAAACATTTAGTTGATTTCATTTAATTGAATTAAAAATATTTTTTTTTAGCAAATTACAGTTGAGTAACAGAAGTCAATGTTGCGCTTAAAAAATTTGTAGCCGTTTTTTAATCATCTGACCATTCAGATGGCCTAAACTGAACAGCTACAAAATATCAAGTGCAAACTTAATAATGTTACCGGAGATTGAAAGAATAATAGAATATACTTCTTGTACCTTGAGTTTATTTTATTTAGAGTAATTTATTGACTGCCTCCCTCAATTTTTTTTTTATAAAACTGATAATGTAACGTCGAAAAAAAAAAAACATATTTTATGTCGTTTTGATTTGAACAGTAGATCAATTCAAAAACCAAAACGTTTTGCCATACTTTGTTGCTTTTAATTTTACTAAAAGAAGAATAAAATCGTTGTTTTAAATATAAATCAGTTCCAATTGCATTTATTTAAATGGAAGACCTTTTTTGTAACCAAAAAGTGAAAAATTGATGGAAGAAAGAACATTGTCCAAAGAATAATATCACAACAACAGCAAAAAACATGTATCGGGGTGGTGTTATTTGTTTTGATGAAATTTTTACATTCCAAAGGGCGTTTTAAGTTTAATTTTTATTTTTTGTCACAGTGGAAACACTAAAGAGAATATTGAAAATAATTTAAAAAAAATATTTAGAAAACGACGAAGAAAAATGAAAAAAAAAAATTAGCAAAAATTGAAAAATAATAATAAAAAAAAACATTTAAATCAAAGAAAAACGATGGAGACATGACAATTTCAAATTGAACATAAACTTTACTTTAAAGCAATGTCAAATACATATTTACAGTTTTTTATAAATATAAAATATCAAATTTTTATATCGAGGGGATATAAAAAAAAAATGAAAACAAAAAAATAGAGGAATGAACATAATTTTTCTATATTTTTCTTGACTATTTTATACCTAATAGTTTGTATTTATTTATACAAATTTAAAATAATATTTATACTAAAAACAAAGCAAAAACAACAAAAAAAAATTGAAAATTTGAAGGGAAAGAAAAACATATTGAAATTAACGACGTTGTAATGTTAGGTAAAAAGATAATATGAAAAATATTATAATTATTGTGACTTAAATTTATATGTTCAATGTAATTATTTGCAATATTTATTATTATAAAATTATTCAAATTATATATAAAAAATGAGACGTCTTTTCTTTGTTCCGTCCTTGGCTTCATCTGAATTCAGAAAATGTCACTAACAATTCGTCTTTTTAAAATCTCTGTCTACCAGGGCCTACTTTTTGGAAACTAATTTCTTGAATTTCTCGAAATTTCTCGAATTTTCTCGAATTTCTTAAACTCGAGAAATTAGTTTCTTGAAGTTTCTTGAAATTTCTTGAATTTCTCGAAGTTTCTCGAATGTCTTGAATTTTCTGGAATTTCTTGAAATTTCTCTAATTCGAGAAAATCAAGAAACTTTGAGAAATTCAAGAAACATTTCTCGAAGTTTCTTGAATTTCTCGAAGTTTCTTGAATTTCTCAAAGTTTCTTGATTTTCTCGATTTTCTCTAAAAGTTTCTAAAAAGTAGGCCCTGCTGTCTACAGCACCTTTATCGGACTCTTTGTACATTTTATTACAGGGGCCCATTTTTCTAACAATAGATTAAGGAACTTGTTTATGCATTATCCGTGAACAAGTGGGTCGCCACCGGTTTCTGGTATGTTTTGATGGTTTTGATTTTGTTTTTAACACGTTGTCACACATTGTTGATGATTTCAAGATATTTTAATTGTGAGGTTACGCTGATCGCGGGGCTTCACCTAGCGCCAGTTAAAGAGCTTGGACAATTATTTAATATCGTTGCTGGGACGATAATATTGTTACAGAAAACAATATTATTGTCCGGAAAACGATATTGTTGAAGTCCACGGCAGAGTAAAATAAACCAGGCAGGAGCAGTTCATTTTCAAAACGTCAAATGAGGGACCTAATACACTGTATGAAAATGAACTCAAATGAACACTGACATAAATTGAAAAATTTTATTCTCAAAAAATATAAGGCTACTAGATTATTCAGGTCCCTAGTCAAATCAGCGCTCCTGCCTGGTTAACTTTACTCTGTCGTTTGTAGTCTGATACGATATTATCGTCTCTCGGACGATCTGGTCTCGAATCGAATTCGCTAAAAAAGACTTTAAGTCCGTGGTACGAATAGTATTTTTCATATTGGATGAAGAAAAAGTGTGACGAAGTCGCACTTTTCGGGTCCTAGGTATGAAAACGATATTATCGTCCAAGAGGCGATAATACACTCGGATATTTTTCCCTAGCCCATTATATGAACCTATATGAGTGGTAAATCGAGATTCCACCAGACTTCCCTAACTTGTCACGTCTGTGGCTAGATTAGAATTACCATTGACATGATAGTTGGCTTCTATCGTTAATTAAAAATGTCGACGTCGAATGAAAGATTAGTAATTAAATTGAATTTAGCGAAAGCTATTTCTGAAGCTAGGTAATACTTTTGATGAATCATTTATTTGAAAAAATGTTTAAAAAACCGTTAAAAAACGAGACGTTACCGAGAGGATCGGATCGTCCTTATAATTCGGATGCTGCTGCTGGCATGGAAATCGATTTTGACACGGAAATGAATACCGATTTGGATAGTGAGAGTGAAAATGAGAACGAGACGTTACCGAGAGGATCGGATGATTCAAGTAATTCGGATGCTGTTGCTGGCATGGAAATCGATTTTGACGCGGAAACGAATACCGGTTCGGATAGTGAGAGTGACAATGAGAACGAGACGTTACCGGGAGGATCGGATGATTCAAGTAATTCGGAAGAATTTTATGATTCAGACGAAACGACTACTTTTGGATTGGAAACCGGTTCAGATAGTGAGAGTGACAATGCCACCGAAGATCACATCAGCGCTGGATACGAATTGCAAACTCGTATTGCACCTTCTGGCCACACAGAAATTAAAAACAAAAACAGCAATGCTTGGTGGAAGCAGCTGAGCAAAAATCAACCACTACTGTGGCGTCCAGTTACTTATGCTAATTGACTTAAAATAAGCTCTTGACGCTACACCTTGGCTTTCAATGTTGCACGTTGTCAGTATACTTATACTTACTATGATTCTAATGAGACGAGATCTAGTATAGGAACTTCTATGTATATTTCATACATGAGTCTGCTAGTCATGATGACGTAATGGTGTGTAATGATTTTTTAGTTTTATTTACTTAGCTTTCGACAACTAAGTTGTTGTCATCGTCAGAGCTTACTAAAGAATGAGACTCAAATTTCTTTAATTTTGGAATGATTGCTGGCCATGCGTTGTTCATGGTTGGATTAGTTTCTTGGTGGATAAATAAATAGGCCTCCTATTATTTTACGAAATTTGTTCTGATTTCTTTCATGAGCGATGATTCTTGCGTTGTTCCAGTTTATACTGTGCTGGTTTTTTATATTCACGTCTTCGTACATGGACATATCCTTCATGTTCTTCTTTACGTAATTCGAAATGCTTCATATTTTACAATTATTTGTGTCGAAAGAAAAACCATTTTGTTATATATTCGTTGGTTATCATATAGAATTTATATTTTTGCGCTTTAAACCCGTTATAATATATAAAAAGGAGGGATACATTTAACGTATATGAATGCAGTGACTTTTTATGCCTCAAAAATTAAATAATAATCCACAGTTACCCAGTTACCATGAATAACGGTCTGATTGACATGAGGGTTGTAATGAATTGAATAGAGAAAAGGTGTGAAATTTACAAAGTAATATTTGTGGTCACTACACTGTAATTCTCTTCATATTGTGGATAATGTGGATATTGTGTTGGATGAAAAGAGTTTTTGTGCTTTCGTGCTTTCTGATTAATGTATGTGATTTAAACAAGATCCACAAAATGTTACGAAAATTTTCCGTCATACTCTTAATCAGAATCAGCGACGAATTTCAGCAAGACACCTTTGTCTGAATGCAATAAAACTGTGTCGGCTTCCAGATCAAGTGTTTTCGGTGTATCGGCAGTAAATTCCATCCTGAATGATGATAGTAAACTCATCAGAGCCACTTTCATTTGCATCAGAGCAAAACGTTCGCCAATACAGCTCCTGAATCGAATTTCAATCGTCTTAAATTTCGTTCCCATTCATATAGAATTAGTTTTCAATTAGCTCTTACCTCGGTCCCACTCCAAATGGAGCATAGCAATCATTGGATTTTTCATTTTCCGAAAAGAATCGTTCCGGAATGAATTTCTCCGGCTCCGGGAAATACTGGAAAAATATTTGTTTTGTTAGACGCATTCGTTAAATTAATGGATACTATCAGGAATTCCGTACCTCTGGATCCCTTTGCATATTGTATATGGGTACGTAGACAGGCATTCCGCTGGGAACTTTAAATGAACTGAATGGTTCCAGGGAATAGCCTTCGTCACTACGTGGTACCATACATACTCGATCAAGAAAAGGCAAAATCGGATACAGTCTTAAAGTCTCTTTGATTGCCGCACCCATATACGGCAGATCGTTAGCAATTAATTCGTAAGTCATTTTTCCGTGTTTCTTCAAAGCTTCGCGTATCTCTTTGCGCATCTTTGCTTGGACTTCAGGCTAATTAAAAATTGTGTTGATTGTTGGTACAATTTACATTGAGTGAAACTCTGTCTTACGTGTTTTGCAATCAGATAGCAAACAAATTCCATAGTTGATGACGACGTCTCAAATCCAGCAAAAAAGAACAGTGCAGCCTGTGCAACAAGAACCTCATGCGAAAAAACAACTTTTTCCTTGCCTATTTCAGCCTTCTTCAACGCAATTAACGCGTCTATCAAATCGTTGCGATTGCCTCCACTTTTCATTCGATTGGTCATCACTTCATCGAAAAGCCGCCTAAGAAACTTTTCGAACGAGGGATTAAAAGCTTTCAAATTGAACATTTTCAGTGATGATGAAAGGAAAAACAACAAATGTCCGGCAACTTTATCAACATATCGCACTTGGAAGGCATTTCTGGCTTCCTTGAGGAATTCCGATGAGTTTGGATCCCTTAAACACCCGGAGTCAGTCCCGAATGCCACTATTGAAATAGAATCTACGGAAATACAATTCCATTTGTAAATTCACAATCAAAAAAATCCCAAAAATAATTCACAAATTCACCAATGGTGTACCGCGCAAATAGCGTACGAATCTCTGCAACCGGATTACCCGACTTCACCAATTTAGCAACGCTTTCGTTCAGCTCCTTGCCTACATTTTCAACCATGTAGAACATTTGTTTCATTTTTCCGCTCGTAAAAATCGGTGACATTTTAGTGCGCATGTCCCGCCATTGGGTATACTTGGTTTGGAATAGATTCAATCCAGAAATTGGATCATGATCTGGATCAGCACCAAGGTGACGATTGGAAAAATATTGGAAATCTTTGATCAAGATACGACGGACCAGTTCAGGCTCTCGCACCAATATTGCCGGCTGAAACAATTTCCATCGTTAATGTCATCTCACAGGAAGTACAATTCGCAATTTATACCTTGTGAAATACATTAATGCCAACGAATGGCTTTCCCTTAGCATTGGGGTGATCGTACAGGTGTGTTAGGGCATCGATATTGTGCTGCTTCAATATAACAGTTTTAAAAAAATGCCCTAACAATAATGGTGATTTTATATAGGGGATGTTGCGATCTTTCCAATAATTTTGTTTCTGTTTCGCCCAATAGTACAACAACGATAATAATCCGCCCAGTATTCCGAGTAAAATCGCTTGTAGCATCGTATCTTTCTTTGAAAAATGAAATCACGTCCGTATCGACTGATAGTTTTCCGTGAACTGTAAAGTAGATTTCGAAAGTCATCATAATCTGCAAATATTTGATTTCATATTTTCCTGAGCGAGAGAAAGACAGATTCATTAATTCTGAGTTATGCTACAACGTAATAAATATTATGAATGGATGTTTTTAACGCCTTTAAGTGACTATTCGAAATGGATAAGTAATTTTTAAGCGAACAGTCTGCTGCTCTATGCTCATTGCATCTCTCAATATGTATAGGGCATGGGATGACGTACTGGTGTACCCTGAAAACTACAAAAGCGCCATCCTTGTTTTCATAGCTGAATACGATCGTTTCGTGAAGTTTTACTCTGAAAACTACAAAAGCGCCATATTCAGCTAAAGAAAATTTGCTGACAAGTGGTGAAAACGTCAACAAGATCCATGCCCTATTGCAGGTTCACTTAAATAAGAGATCTTTCATGATGATGAGGGGAAACTACTCTGGTTATTGATTACACACCCTCGAAGGAATTTCCGTAACATCCGGTAATTAATAGGAATTGAAGGAATTAGTAAGAATAGACTGGAAATACGAGAAATTGAACTTAAATGAAATTAAATACGGATAAGTATGATGAACGAAAGAACTAAATGAACACAAAAAAGAATGACCACTTTACGGTGTTGGCTATTCGGTTTGTAAAAAACAGTTCATTCGCTGATTGTTTCCTTTCATTTACTATCAAATTCTCTCAATTTCTCGTATTTCCAGTCAGTTCCTCGTAATATCTTCATTTGCTTGTAATTCAAATTCATCCAATTCTTTCAATTTCTAGTATTTCCTTCAATTCCTATTAATTACCGGATACTTCGGCAACTACTAAACTGCAGTAGTTTCGATGGTTTTCGTTCGTTTTCTTTACATTTGAAGGAAATCTTAGAAAATTATCAAAAAAACGAAAATTATAGAAAATTGTTTCTAAAAAGTAGACAATGAATTGGATAGTAACAGAAAATGTCGTGGAATTATTGGAAACTAATAGGAATTATTGGAAGTAATAGGAATTAAAGTGCAAATCCGACAAAATGGAGTTAATCCGGTATGTATATGTAGGTGGCACGAAACGTGTGTAAATGCTAGAAACAAGTAATATCTGTGCACAATAGCCCATATTACTGGCATAAAATACACACGGTTTGGCTACATATACAAGCTTCAGTAATGTAACAACGGTTCGAAATTAGATCTGAAATTAAAATGTCCACGGTAGCTCAACACCCCGGCAAGGTGGAGGTTCTGGGTTCGGGTCCCAGTCGTGACACCAAAATTTTATTTCAGATTTAATTTCATTGATTCAATTTCTCTCATAATTTCACTTCAAATTCTAAGTTCTAGATTATTTTAGTCACTATTACTGATAAAAATATTCGATTATCTTAATCCGGTAATTGAAGGAATTGAAAGGAATTAGAAATTAATTTGCCACCATTTTTCCAGTGGTTTCCTCCTCGGTTAGAAACCTTAGAAGTCACAGCTGTTTGGTTTTGGAAAGTCCTCTTCGAGCAATTAAAGATTTCGAATATTTTCGAATCTTTAAGATTTTCATAGCTATCAAAACTGTGTGCGTTATCGTTTTTAATATCATCGAATCATGTGCACGGAACAAACGCAACATGCTCTAGCTGTATACATTTACGCGAAAAATTTGTAATTTTATTTACTGACTAAATTGACGCTATTTTGCTTAAATCCCATATGTTTCCGCCAAAGCCGCAGGAATCATTGATGAATTTGTAAATTTGTAACTCGTGTCTAAATAGGTATTTGATGTGTGTCGTCCTCCATCTATATACAGGATAGGAAAACAGTTATTGTATGCATGTCGTCTTTAATAATGCCTTACAATAGAGCCAAGTAAATTTGCAGATGCACATTGTGTAATAGTAGATTACATTCTTGTTTTGAACTTTCTATTTTGCCTTGTGTGAGAGTTGAATCCCGAGCTGAACGCAGACAAGACAAGATACAACGATCGTAACAAGTATAGTACATTACTATGCAAGGGAAGGAATTCGAGCGGTTTAGCCGGTTTACCCCGAGGTACTTTTACCCATCGTGATACGGAATATTAAATTATTTCCCGATTGTAGTATGACGTTTTCCTTTACGAAGGAGGGAAAGACTTTTCTCTAGAGACGGAAAGTCCATTTTCCCTCCCTATTAGAGGAAAGTTATTTTACTCGCTGAGCCCTCGGAAAGTGAGTTGTAACGCTAATGTCAATGAAGTAACCACCCAACTCATTTCCCGCTGGTGCAGTAGGTAAAACTATGCATATTACAAGATACTTCATTTAGGATCAATCACTCTATTTTGATCCAAGATATCAAGATTTTACAGTTCGAGTGGAGATTTTTGCTGTATAATAGGTTCAGGCATAACTTTTACATGGACTCTTTCTTACTTAGCGACACAGCAAGTCTGATGCAATATAATAGATGGTCTTATACGGTGTGTATACTCTTATTATGATAAGACGAAATCACGAAATCGCGAAAACGTAATTTGTATTGTTACAATTTTAAGTAATTTTTTGTCAACATCGTACAATCATTTTGTTGAATTCATTGAAGCGTTGAAAATTCTACAGGTTCAGCAAAATACATCCAATTTTGTATAAATATCAGATGTGAAGATTTTTGCGACAAATCGGTGAGATGGAACCTTTTTCTGTGCATCGAATTACCAAAAAAAAAACGAATGAGACTTTAGGTAATGTTTGTGTTTGTGCAGTGTATCATTTGATGTAGAATATTACAATTGGTGTAACATTCGAATAACCTTGTTGGTTGAATTTATCCGATGTTTGTGTTATTATAGTAATGACTGAATGTGACATTGTCCTTATCCAATACCCGGTCCAAGAAATAATATTCCAAAATCCATATACAAATCAACAAAAATGTAACCCCCAATGAAGACGCGACAGGAAATAAGAGAAAGTGAAACCTTGTACAAAACCAAAATATATAAGTTAGAAACTTCGTGTAAGTAATTATATGGATGCATGTTTACGAATTGTTACATATAGAAAAGCGCTTTTTGCTGACTCTTTTTAATACGGGTCAGTGGTTATAGCTACTCAAGCAGCTTTTTCCATCATTCGTCCTGCAGAAATGTCCTACAAGCAATGATAGCCGTAATTTTCATGAAAAGCCACGTTTTCGTGTGATTATTGACCTCGGCGTCGTGTCGAATCAACAAACTTCACAAAAAAACTGGATGTTTCAATTTTGTATCGTTTGAATTCTGTTGACCCGGGTCGAAACCGAGGTCAATATACATATGTATGAAAACGTGACTTTTCAGTTTTATTTCGAGTTATGTCTGGAGTTGTTTTTACATGTCGACATCGTCGAGTAAACTGTTACAAGCTTAGAGTAATTAGAGAACTTTAGCAAATCACACAATAACGACAAAACCAATAATTTCCAACAATAACGAAAACGATATTGACACGGAAAAGTTTTATCATTGTGAATGGGGCGAGATGGGTAAATATGTTCACAAATCATGGTGTGTTAAGTGGTGGCAGAATTCAAACTTCTTTCATTTTGTGTTTAAAATTTTTGAATCCGAGTGATTTGACATTTTCAAATGAAAGTCACACAGAGGATATAAGCGTTTCATGTGAAAATAATAAATTTATATGAATCTCTCGATAGACCAGCGTTGACAATAAGTGAATTTCGAATTTTGATAAATAAATTCTGGTTTTAGTCTTCACAAGTTGTCAAGGATTTACTTTGAATTAGCACCTCCAACTTGGGATAACTTATAAATGTAAAATTGAATCCTTGTGAAATAGAATCGCTGATTTAGCCTATCGGTTTAATCAATGGGAATTTTTGGGAAAAAAAAGAAAGACAAACGAGAGGAAACATCACCAGTCATCACCTCACAAACAGCACGTGGAGCACATGCTCACCCGAAACACATTTTGAAATTCATTCGCTGCTTTTCAGATTTTTTTTTCTTTCGTGTAACTCCCTGTACCATCCAAATAGACACGTTTTAGACAAAAATTCTAAATTTTGTAAGTTGACTCAAAATTTCTAGCTGTAAGACAATTATTATTGAGAGTCAAAAATTGCACAACCAATCAGAGGATGCGATTTTATATTTGGCTCGAGTGCTTTATGAAACAGCAGCATGAGACAAATATAAAATCGAACCCTCTGATTGGTTGCGCAATTTTTGACTCTCAATAATAATTGTCTTACAACTGGAATTTTTAGCCATAAACAAGAAATTAAATAAGATTGTCCACATAACAGATTTTTATGTTAGTACTCCCGTTACTCGTAAAATTCACCAGCAGTCAAAATGAGCTATCAATGGAAGGCTTAGATAATGTAAGTTACAACTAGCATATTAGGTTCACATTAAGCGTCATCAGTACCAGCCCAGATCTGTCAAAAGTTCACACAGATTTTGAAAATTTTTGTTGTACATTTTTTCCAACATCTATCAATGAATCTAATCAAACTAGGCATGCACCGAAAGTATTTGATGAGCCCACTCTCACCCGGAACGATCGTTTATAGCGGCAAAAAACTAGGTTAAAAAACACCCTTTTTCCATCTTCGTATATCTTCAACCAGGAACCAAGTGTAGCTCGAGACTGTGTGATGCCTGTTTTGTGGTCTACTGGCAAAGACCTTTCAAACCATGCGTATATTCATCCCAGACGAAATAATAGCACTTTTTCACTGCTATTATTTCACCTAGGCTTAGATAAATATTTTAAAGATGAATATCTGCTGTTAAGAAAGTTGTCCGGTGCACAAATTATATTTTTCTACTTCAATTTAATTTATTTTAAAGTACTTCAGAAAAATTTTGAATTCTGCCACCACATAACACACCATGATTTGTGAACATATTTACCCATCTCGTTCCATTCACAATGATAAAATTTTTCCGTGTCAATATCGTTTTCGTTATTGTTGGAAATTATTGGTTTTGTCATTATTGTGTGATTTGCTAAAGTTCTCTATTATACCTAGAGAGGAAATTTGTACGACGAAATGGGCATTCACAAAAAATTCAAACAATTTTATTGAAAGTGTAAGCAGTCTAGTCCGCTGAAAACTGTCCATTATATGTTATCGACAGAATAACTTACACTAGACCTCAGTATACCTGAGCAAAAAAAATCGACGGAAAAGTATATGAAAGTATATGACTATTTCCTTGTAAACTGTGAAGTATTTGGATACCCTTTTTTCGAATTTTTCCCATACAAAACCAGCATATGAATATTCAGTATACCGTCATACACTTTCATATACTTATTGAGCATATCGCCGTATACTTTTTTATACTGATGACGCTCTGGTGACATTTGTGAGAAAGTTTTCTCAAAAAGTGCTTTCAATGAAAAATGACATTTTCGGTTTTGATTGCCCATCTTCGTTTAGCCACAATCTTTATTGACTTTAGGGAATGAGAACATTTTTGAAACAAAATTTTTATTATAAGTTGCACATTCGTCTCTTAATATCCGTTGTCCCTAGACAATCCCTAATACCTAATGAGACAAAGCCCTACACATAGTCCTGACAAGAGAAGGCCCTACAGATACGCCTAATAAGAAAAACGACAACGAAGTTAACAGTATAATGTGAACTGATAAGAAAATGTTTCATGAATTTTCTTATTTTTGAACATTTGTTTTACATGTTGCCACAAGGATGTTGCCTCGGATGTTGCCTCGGATGTTGCCTCGACGAGAGTTCATGACAGAATGAGTTTTAGTATGTAAGAGTATACGTGTTACGGCATGTTTCATTTTCATTTACATTGCTTAATCACGTAAAGCATTGTACTTACGAGGTTCCAAGTTGTTATTTGACAAGTGGGGAATACAGCCCTCCATTTCTGGTCGGGCTGTAATACTCCACTTATCAAATACACAACTTGAAACCTCGGAAGTAATATACTAATTGTATTAGTCTGTTGTAAATACTTCGAACGAAACGCGCACCAGAACCAGATTCGGTCGGTAATTGCTAATAATTGTCGTCTGAAATCGTTTTTGTTCGATAATATATTACCATGGAAGTCATAAGAAAAAAGATAGGAAAAACCCAAGTCTGAAAAGTTGTAAAACATACAGAACGAAATTGAGAATGTATTCCCTTAACCTTGACTATACATCGATTTTGTAAAACATTTCTTTTCAGTTCCAACATTGAATTCAAATTGATATAATTGCGGTTGGGACTCTGGTTCATTTTATTTTTCGTTCATTTTCGTATGCATTCAAGGTGAAAAGAGTAAATAATTTGACGTTTTCTTTTTTTTCGGTTGTGTTTTGGATTCTTTTACAATCTCTACAACACAAACTCGTTTTGTCCATTAATATTTGGCTGTTATAAGACGTGTCACACTATAACAGGCATCTCATCAAATCCAGAGCACTTCAGTCTGGATAGTTGAGCATTAAAGAATTGCCTGAACAGAAATTGTATTGGGTTCAAGGGTCAAAGTTCGAGGGTATACCTACATTTTGAAGAAATTGAAAGAACTGAGAAAAATCGCCACTCAACATGACTGAACAGAAGACTAGTCCAATTAAATATTTCATTTCTGGAGGATTTGGTGGAGTTTGTACAGTCCTCGCCGGTCATCCGCTGGACACTATCAAGGTGAGTGACATTTAAACACCTTTTGGATCCAAAGTTCAACTATCAATCAATTTTCTTTCAATTTAAGGTTAGACTACAAACGATGCCACTTCCCGCACCCGGAGCTGCCCCAATGTACACTGGCACATACGATTGTGCAAGGAAGACCGTTCAGCGAGAAGGTTTCCGTGGTCTGTACAAGGGCATGTCTGCACCGATAGCTGGAGTAGCACCGATATTTGCGATGAGCTTTTTCGGATTCGGTGTGGGCAAACGATTGCAACAGAATACGCCCGACGAAAAACTGTCGAATTTACAACTGTTCCTAGCCGGTTCGTTTTCCGGTGTGTTTACAACCAGTATTATGGCGCCTGGTGAACGAATTAAGTGTCTGCTACAGATTCAACAGGGTGGCAATCAGCCGCAAAAATATAATGGAATGGTTGACTGTGCGAAGCAATTGTATAAGGAAGGTGGCATTCGGAGCATATACAAAGGATCGGTGGCAACATTACTGAGAGGTAAGTTTTCTTTTAATAGGGAAACAGTCGATGGCAAAGACACTTTCACTTCGTTTATTTCGGATTGTATTTTTGTACAAAATTTTTCTTTCTTTTTTTTAAGTAATTTTCCCTTTAATTCTGCTTGTTATATTTCATTTCTTACCTCGTTGACTTCCTTTTTCTCGTTTTGACTCAGTAAATATTTGATGTCATTTTTCAATACTTTACGATATTTCGCTTTGAACTGATTGTGACGTTGCTTGTTCAACGGACTGACCACCTTTCCGCGCAGATTCGTCGATTTGTGAACGAACTCTTCCATTGCTTTCAATTTCATTCGGATCACTTCACTTTTCACATCGATCACCGGTTTCGTGGTGCATTTTGTGTTTTTACGCAGTGCATAGTAAACGCTACGGTCTTTCATGTCTTCGGGCAGACCGCATCGGGGCGACAATTTGTTGTCAAAGACATAGGCATCTTCGTTTCCGCTGCCGGTGCATCGCACTTCACCACGCTGTAGATCGTTGATGCATTTTTTCGGTATTTTGCCGGCTCGCTTCTTATTGGTTATTCCCTGCTTCCATTCCAACAGTTGACACGAACATGTCCATGGATTTTCTGTAAGTCTGCAAAATATTAACATTTTTTCCGGGTTATTTTGGTATATATCACGTCGAGCACAATCATAATCAACAATAACAATCGAATCATCAGGTTTATCGAACCGGAACATGTTTCGAGCCGAAAATTTCCAGCAAAAGTTGGATTTTATTTCTCGAATTCGACTAATTTGTGAAATAAAATAGAACAAGTCAATCGGTTTAAATAGGAAACCTGTTTGCGGTTAGCGATCGTGGGTAGTCTGTGATGAAGAACTTGACGCAAAAAAGTTAGAAATTTTGTGGAAATCTTTACAGGCATTTCGGCAACGTTCATGTTACTTTCGCACTTTGTACAATAAATTCGCCCAATCATTTTTCACTGTCACTATCACTACAGCAATCAACTGATAAATTGTTTTCGTTGTTAACGTAATATTCAAAGACAACAAAGTATGTGCAGCATTTCGATGAGGTAGTAATTACATGAAACAGGCAAATCATTCAAAGTTATAATTTGTCGCAAGTAATCAGAACAACATGAAGTAATTATTGACTGACTGTTGGAATTTTATTACTTTAAAGAATTTTCGTTTATTCAAATGGGAATGACATGGATAGTCATGGATAGTACTCATATCCAGAAGCTAGTTTCACTCTTAAATAAGAATAATTTGGTCCAAGCGGTGCAATGAAATTTTAATTTTGTTATCTTGGTTGGAAGTAGGGTGAGCTTTTGCTAGGAGGGAAGGCAAAAGGCTTAGGCTCCATTCGTAAACCGAAGCGCAAATTGTAATGAGATGCATTGCTATTGGTTAATAGTCTGCTTAAAATGGGCCAACCGTCTTTTAACTTTGGGATATGGGCTACGCATCTCGTTAACAAAAAAAAAATTGGATGTTTGTCACAGTAAAAATTAGATCTACAACCCTTCCACCGCTCTTAAAACGTCCATCAATATGTCTACAACTCACCTGATTAATTCAACCGACGGCAGATCGAAGAACCGTCCCGGCAATTCGGTCAACAGATTATCTTGCAAATATATTTCTCTGATTCTCTTCTGCTCATCGAATAGTCCGTGCGGCAAGTAGAACAGTTCATTCGACGAAAGGTCAACAATTTCCAAATTCCTGATGCCATAGAAAATGTCCATGGAAATTTCCCGGATTTTACATTTGCTCAAAAACAATTCTTTCAATTTCGGCATTTCTGCGAATGCATCGAACTCAATGCGTCTGATATCGCCCTGCATTGTCAGCTTCGTTATGCTCTTGAGTCCAGCAAACACTTTTTGATTCAGCACTGGAATGGTGGCATTGAATAGTGTGAGCGTGTCCAACCGGTCGAGTGACGTGAATGAACTTCCAAAAGATAAATCCAAACTGCCAGTATCCGAGCCGATAAACATGTGCATTGTGTTGTTCATAACACCGAAAGACATCGGATAGATGTGCGTGATGGGATTGTAGCGAAAGTCCACCACTTCAAGATTGGGAAACGGTGGAAAAGACAACTCTGATAATTTCGTCAAGTTGTTGCGGCTCACGTCCAACCATTCCAATTTCAATAATCCAGCCAACGAACGATAATTGAAATCTAAAATTGAATTCCGCGCTAACGACAAAGTTCTAATTTGCTGTGCACCGTACAAGGCGAATGGTGGAACGATCTTGATGTCGTTGTGCTCCAGTGACAAATGTTCCAAATTTGTGAGACCGTCAAACATTTCCCAATGCAGTTCGTTCAGTTCGCAATTATGGATCCGTAGAACATTCAGATCGGACCATCCATTAAACGTTGGCATTTGCGACTTTTGCTTTTCGATCAAATAAACTTCGTACGGCACAATTTCCACTTCCTCTTTGATTTCCAACGAAACATTGTACTCTTCGCGTTCGCTTTCGGGTACGTAGTCAAACAATTCGGATGGATGATTGGGATTCGAGCGTCGTTTGGCATTTTCGGTGCCCATGAGTTCGATATTTTCAAAGTTAACGAATTTTAGAAAATTCAGTGGCTCGTCTAAAATGAACCGAACGCGGCTCGTAGACGTTCCGCGAATTTCTAACGTTGTTAAATAGCTGAATGGTAGAATATCGTTGGTCGAAACTGAAACGATTTTTACTGAAAAAGTCTGAACATTTTTCGTATTAAAGTACACAAACGCTCACTGGAAACATTTTTGTTATCTCCACTATACAATAGTACCAACGCTTCGACATCCTGTGGTAAAGATATCAGTAAATTTTGTGTATTTCCGTTATCTACCATCATACACATGGCAAATTTTATGAATGGATTAAAGGTGTTGCCCGTATCGTCCTCATAATACGCCTGCAACAACAAGTTTTATTTCTGAATTTGTTGCCAGTGGCATAAAGTGTACCTCATTTCCGTTCTCATTGGTCTCTGGTCTTGTTATAGTACCGTATCCGCTCTGTCTGGTTTGTATCCAACGTGCTATTGACAAGTCCATAAAGTGTGACTGCTGGCACACACAATTATTCGGACAGATAATGTGAACATTTTCCCAGGAATCTGATGCAAGCACCGAACTCTAATAAATTAATTTTATGTTAAAACGATGTTTAACCAAGCAAATTATAAAGCGAAAAATATATTACGTAAGCGATCAATATCGTTATCAATATCCATCCGCACATTTCCAAACGATACGAATGCATTTTTGCAGACGATTTCTGTTTTTAGATTTCTTATTTATTTTACACAAAAATTCGGTTTTCCATTCGAAATATTCAAATATAAAAGAACAGCAACTCGATGCGCACTAAACAAATTACAAATGCTAAATAACTTAAGATCAAGGGAAATATTTGATTGTTGAAAGGATGTCGTTATCAATTTGGTTCTTGATAAAGTGTTTTCTGTTTCATTTCGTTTGTAAATTGTTTGGCGGTTGTAGAATTGTAGAATTGTAGTTTTTATTAGGCTCCATTATGTTTCAGAATAAAATATTTCTTTCTTCACATTGTACAAATGATAAAATCAAAAACATTCAATTCGTGTCATTCATACTCCAGTGCCCAGACTTTCAGACCATTTTATAAATAAAGACATTTATTATGTTCACTTCCATGGATTTAGGACCAACAGTCCATTTCAGAACCACCTTTAACAGGTAACAGGTTGAGAAATATTTGGTGGCTACTTCTTGTTGTCTGGAAGATAAAGTGGGTGTGGGAGTTCGTAGAACCAACTTGCACCTACTAAATTAAGTACTGGAGGGTTTAATTTCAAAGTTTATGGAATTACTGAACTGAACACCTAGATCAGGCCTCTCACACCTCCTTATTTCCTTATTTTTATAAAAACCTCCTTATTCCTCCTTATTTTATTAAAAAATCCTTATTTTCCTTATTTTTCGCAATGTTTATAGACGGAAATCAAAATTAAGAAAAAAAAAATTCGCTGCGCGGCAAAAACAACAATTTTCATTATTTATCACAAAGAACTCTAATAAAAAGGTGGTGTTGTAGCTCATGATCGTTCCAACATGAGTGGTTTAATATTTTTGTGGTTCCACGCCGCCTCTCGGCTCGAGAGTCTCGAGTAGAACTATTGGATTTAACATGTAAATCACCCTTAACATTGTCTCAAACATGCGTCCTTATTACAAACAATTGAAGGTTTTTCGCCTTATTTACATTTAATTCTTTCAAATTTATACTTTTATACTGTCACCAGTTTATTATTTTTTCGAAATTCGAACGGGATAACAAACAACAGCTTTTGCTGTTAACGAGACCAAAATCTAATCCAGCAAGATTTTAAACTTGAGGGTGGGGTCAAGTAAGAATTCACGCCGTAAGTATTACGTCTTAAATTTCAAAAATTTTGTCGCATCGAAAACTGATTAAAAACTGCCACCCTACAAAAACGATAAGTACGTCAAAATAGACAGCGATGCGTTTAAGCGATTTATTTTAATTTTTGAAGCGCACTTACAGTGATAATTGGTAAAGCTAAGCTTTGCTAAGAATCTAATTCAAGCCTTAAACGCGCCCAAAATATTCAAATTTTCATCGTGATAAAAGTGCGTTTTATTTTAAAGTTGAGGCGGTCTTCCGATGTTAATTGCTATATCTCAGAATAATTTCGATTTTTATCGAAAAATTTCTCCTCATTTTTCCTTAATTTCAACTAACAATTTCTCCTTATTTCTCCTTATTTTTGTGCTAAAACCTCCTTAATCCCTTAATAAGGAGTCCAAATTTAGAGTGAGAGGCCTGACCTCGATATTTCCGGTCATTATAGGGTCAATTTAAAAAAAAATGTCCGTGAACATCCTCGCCAGATACAAAACCTTTTGACCGTTTATACGACTTGGTCAGGCATAGCCTATTTTTGGGAAAACACTTTTTCACATTTTCCCGAACGTTCCTACATTTTCCCGAACTTTCCTACATTTTCCCGAACTTTCCTACATTTTCACCAAAACACCTTTTAAGAAAATAAAGGAAAATCTCCAAAAACTCAAGAAAATGAAAATGTTTTCCCAAAAAACTTATAGATGATTCTTGGATAGGTGAACTCTAGACGAAATCTCTTCAAAAGGTCAGTTGGGCGAGAAAATAAAATTGAAATGGGTTGTGCTTGGCTCTATCGAATTTTATATTTTTCAAGCCAACTACAATTTTTGAGGTTCCAAGTCTCTTGATTTAGATTGAGACTGAAAATAGGTTGAGCCGGCAATGATCGAAATATTTTCTATACTTCTCAAACTCAAACTCTGAGCAGATCTTTTAATTTTAAGATTTTTTATTTTAAATTTCGGTCCCTAAATAATCGAAGTCAGGATGTATGTACCACAGAACCCATCCATTCGTTTTTTTCTGTTCTTTCTTCTACTCCAAATTAAACAACAAAAACCTTTGGATACACAACATTCAAGTCACTCTTTAATCAAACACATAGGCAACTTCCGAACACTAATCAATATTTCACTGGTTCGATCTCGTTAAATTCAAATACGATAAAATGAGATCAATAAACGAAATCACATTTTTTACTTCGATTTTAATATGAGTTGGCTGAGTGGGTGCTGCAGTGCCTGTGGTCAATGGTATTGTGTTGATGCTCTTTTCAATTTTCACTGTCGTGACATTTGCTTGTGAATTAACAAGTTTCGGTTGGCTACAATTGCAAATCACCGTTACAGGCTGATTGGGATCAAACGTTACGACGCTGGTGTCAGGAGTAGTAGTAGTAGGTTCAGGAGTTGTAGTTTCTGGTGGTAATGTAGTTGTGGGTACTGTAGTTGCCTTAGTGGTTGTCACTGTAGTTTCTGTCGTTGCTTCCGTTTCTTTTGTCTAATAGTTTTTTGAGGCGTATTAAGACCATGTAAATTTATGTAAACTTATCGAACTTACCTCTGCAGGCGTTGGTCTTTCTCTCATAGTAGTTTTTTCCACTATCTTTGTCGTCTTCGAAGGCCATTCCTCTATTGGAGCGAACGGGAAAAAAATTCCCTTGAAAAATACTGAAAATGAGAGGTGAATCTTAGTTGTAGATATCGTTCCAAAGAGTATTTATCGACTTGCCTGGTCTATGTGCCTGAGCATTAAATAAAAACTTTCCTCGGCAAAAATTTTGAATGTGTTCGTCACTTTGTGAAAAAACTTGTTGTCCCATTTCGTTGACACTATTTTGCATGTACTGCGGATAGTGTGGCCATATGCCCGTAGCAGCGAAAAAGCATATTATGTCTTAGCGGATAAAAGAAAAATTAATCGAAATACTTGAAAGCAGTAACTTTATCAGCACGTACAAGGAACTAACAGCAGCCCGAAAAAGTTTTTGTCCGCTGGTCGTACTTTATTTTTGAGAATCAATTCCTTACTCTTTGGACCGGTCTTTTCGTATGAAAGAGTTCTGGATAGGGAAAACAAAACGCACAGAGATAACAACACGAATATTTTCTTCATAATTCGATTCACAATAAGGGACTTGTTTCGATAATTGTTGCTTACGCGGTGCTGTCAAGTAGCCAGCTATCACATAATTGAATGACCACTAATTACGTGTAGACTGCGTTGTTTGATTGTGAAAATTCTGAAAATACGTTGACCTATTTAAAGGGATAGTTAATTATCTGATTTACAGCACGCGATTTCAATATAAAATTTATTTTCATGTTAATCTGGAGCGTAATGAACGATTTTTTTAATATTTTTAAATTTTAATGTTACTGGAAAGGATAATCAAGAGTCACAGGAATCGTCGTCGGTCGAACGTACTTGGAAGACAATTACTTGTTGTGTCGTCATGTTTATCAATTGGTCAGTAGTCGCGTTGATTGTTAGACTTTAATTGAATTTTTGTAAGTCACTATAATTCATACTATCACTGCCAATATAATATCGACCATAAATTCAATTTTATACTTTCGAATGTAAAAATTGCGTAATCTACGTACTTCTAGCGGATTTTTCAACATAGAAACTATTCGTACATCTAATGGTATCTGAACTCTACTAAATTTATCTATACCGAACGTTATGTTACTCTAAGATTACATGTCTGTAAAGGATGCAAGTTCTCTTCGTCGTTTAAATCTACCGTTAATGGTCTACTACTACCTGTCTGTAAAGGAGATGAAAATTCCATTCGTCCATTTAAAATCATCCAATATTTCTGTGCATTAACAAAAAAATTTCGATGTTTTCCATTTTTCCCAGATGTCCCAGCAAGTGGAATGTATTTCTTAACGTATGAATGGATCAAAGAATGGGCAGCCGAAAAATTCGGTTCTGATGGCAGTCGTGGCCTAATGGGTACGATCTTCGCCGGCGGTATGGCTGGCATAGCGAATTGGTCCGTTGGCATGCCGGCTGATGTGTTGAAGAGTCGACTACAAACAGGTTAGACAAATATTTTGCAATTATGTGGTGAAATTAACGCAATCGATATAATTAGCACCACAAGGAACGTACAAAAATGGCATTCGTGACGTGTTCCGTGAATTGATGCGAACCGAAGGTCCGTTGGCTTTATATAAAGGTGTAACGCCAGTGATGTTACGAGCATTCCCGGCCAATGCTGCCTGTTTCATTGGCTTTGAAATATCGATGAAAACTCTTAATATTATTGCTCCGAATTTATAATCATCGATGCATGAATCGTAATGAACGGTGGATGGTTAATTGTTGTTGAAAGATGAAAGATATTAAGATGTTCACTACTACTAAGATACAAATTGCTTATGAAGTCATTTTTTTATAAAACGAAAAAAGGAAAATTATAGATTTTACAGTTTAAGTTACAGCATTTTTCAATTTCTATGTTTCGCTCAAGTACCTTTTTGATAAGCTGCTTACCGAAAAATTCAGTTACCATGTTGAAAGTGTAAATGTTTTGATAATTGTCTCAGACCTAGACTGTCCTTCAAACAGGACCTGTTTTTGCGAATGTTAATTCTGAAAATTCCGAAAAATTCTGCCGCGTTAAGTTCAATTTGATAGACTCATCAGGCCGAAAGCACACCGTCAACTTTCCATTGTTTAGTCTGTGATGAACATCGGATTGCAATGTAAAATGTAGCATAATTGTTGATCGAAACAACGCAAAATTTCTCGAGTTGTTTCCGCCTTAGGTAACTATGCCATGTAACATGAACTTTGTTTGTTCTCGCACTTCTATTTTTGATTGTACTGAAAAATCGACGACACGAGAAACGATGACTTTCTGAAAAAACGGCGAGTTCTTGAAAAAGAGGTGAGCAGTCGATGATTCTTCGTGAACTCACCTTTTCTTCAATGAGTTGTCATTTCATCTCGCATCTTTACAATTTCGAACAAGGAATATCCACTTTTACAAAATGTAAAAAACGGCGATTTTCTGAAGAGAACGTGAGTTCTTGAAGAATCGCCAACTTCTCACCGCTTCTTCCGGAACTCGCTGTTTCTTCAGAAAGTCATCGTTTCTCGTGTCGTCGATTTTTCAGTGCAATCTATTTTTGACACTATTCGGGCACTAACGAAGGTAGAACGGATATCGCAGTCAACTTATATTCGATGATTCGACGATCAAATTGTTACTTTCAAAACCTTTTGTAGAAAGACTCTGCAATGACTCGACGAAATTGTGACTTTCATAGAAGGACGCTTGTCGGATGAGTCCGTTACGTTGTTCCTTTCAAGCCCCTTGTAATATATATTTATACGCTTCTAGTAGCAGAATAGTAGATTACGTGCTTGGTTAGACATTTTTAATTTTGCCAAGTGTAGCTCGAGTCGAAGGCGAGTGATGCAACAACACAAGGACAAAATTACTCAAGTTATTTTATTCTCAAATATCAATGAAGTAATGTCTCACTTCCCGGGGGCTTAGTGAGTTATAATAGTCTTATCGAGCTACTGAAAATTCGCTTGTTCTACTGTGATATATTACAAAACTTGTCCGGCGCTTTTATGTCTCTCGTAAAAGAAAAAGAAAAACGTCGGTGAGTCGATTTATCATTTCGTAAACAGAGTAATCTAAAATGAGTCGGTGCAATTGTAATTCAATGTCGGTAAAAAGGCAAATTAGCTGAGAACTATTTTTGTCAACACCAAAGTCGATCACCAAAATTTATAATCCGAGGTGTTTCGGGGTAGGATATCAAAATCCATTTGGTGTATAACTGCTGCGGCAGCACCACCTTCTTTGACTCGATGAAGTAAACAAGGTTCTCGCCCTCGTCCCGAACCGAGATACCGTTATACAGTTCTAGTAGCATAAGTAACCGTTATTACTTCATATCTAACCTTGTATTTACTTCGAACATAGGGATCAATGGTCATCTCATTTTAGAGATTAATTTCCATAATCCCAGGTGATACTTACACACGGATTCCCTCTTGGTATTAACTGGTCGTAATTCCAACCTACCAGATTCATTGTCTTTCGTTTCCAACATTTGTGTTTTGTAAATGACAAAAAGATCGTTAGGTCACTTTCGTGATGACTTTACGTCACATGTACAACTGACTCCCAAACTTTACTGTGCCTCGTTAGAAGATGAAACGAAAACTCCGTTTGGCTATGTACCGGGACTAAACTTTTTATTGAAAGAGTTCCAGTTTACAAATCAAAAGTTATACAATACAGAAATGCAGTTAGGAGTATACAACACAACAACACTGGCTCATAGTAGAAACGAAAAAAAAAACTTTTTTTAAACAAAAATATCACATGACAAAAACGACTAGGGTTTAGTGTTGTTCTTACGAGGCTTTGCTATCCATTTTGGTATTAAATCGTTCATTCCAATTCCAAGTCGGTCAACAGTTCGGCTGTGTTCGTAATTTTCTTATCCATTTCATCGGAATTCGATCGTCGCGACTTCGGCATATCAAGCTCTTCAAAATCACGGCTGTATCTGCATCATTAGTAAGAAAAACGTTTCAGTTGCCGCTTGTCGTATTTGAATAAACTTCCGCTGCCCTTTTGTGCATTTACCTGCTCAACGGACGACTGCCATTCGACATAGCAGAATTGACTCTCATATTGTCTGAATCTTCCGATTGATAAAGCATACACTGGTCCAGATAATCGGCAGTCAAATACGGTTGTTTGTCGTCATCCTCAAACTGATCGTAATAGGTGTTGTCTTCCATTTCCTGGTATGATTCGACCATATTGATCCATTGCTCGTTGTAGTTTCTGAATCTTTCCAACTAGAAAAAAAAAACGACAAATTTCGTTCAGTTTTCATTTCTGTTTCACAAAAATCGTCACGGCAATTCACCTTCAACCGTGTTGCCCATTCCTCATCGTACAGAGTAATCTTGTCAAGGCAATAATCGCAGACTTTTCGAATTTCTGGATTTTTGTCGTGCATCAAATCGATCAAATAGGCTGGCGATTCTGTAAATTTTGCTATTTCTTAACATCTGGACATTTTCCCCGAGTCAGTCTGACAATTACACCAACCTGTTTCCTTTATCATGTAGTCTCTAGTGCTCTCATTGCGCAGAATTTGTTGGAAAACGAAAACGATTTGCAAAACCATCTCGTCATCTTCTTGCTTCGCTTTCAGTAGTTCGATTAGCGATGTGATGACTTCTGCTTTACATAGAAGCATCGTACAAGCTTCGTCGCAAGCACAAGTGCCAAGAAATACCACAGTGTCTAGGACTACATCGTCAGATGACTTCCCTGTGAAGAGAGAAGCAAAAGAGAGTCAAAGTGCCCCGCTCATCGAACTGTTGTACAAAACAAAAAATTACCTGGAATCAAGACATCACGAATCCACGGTATGAGATTGTATTCTTGGAGTAAAGACGAATAGTCTAAATCGGGAAGAGATAAATTGGCTAATATTCCCAAGCACTCAACCATGAATTTTTCATTGTCACAGTCAGTCAGAACTTTGGCTAAATCACCAACAAAATCCTATGGAAAGAACAACCAGAAATGGAATCGTACAAGTCAAAATAACGGCCGAACTACTAACCACAAAATGACCTCGCAAGCTTTCGTGATGCGAAATGTTCCGAATCATTTTCATCAGCAACGAGTCTTGATATTTGAACGCCCTTGTCATAAGTGTATGCAATCGATTGTTTTCGGTCATCTGTTGGGCATTGCGTTTGTTCAATGCCAAATTGATGCACAGTGCAATCAACTCTAAATCGGACTCGGGATTTAGATTCAATATCAGCATATCGGTCACTAATGGCACACATTCCGTATATGTAAACATCGATTTCACTTTGTCGTCCATCGACATGTGGTACAATATACGGACGACAATTCCATGATGCTTATCGTCGCTCAAATAGGTGACCAGTTTCGGTAGAAGTCCGATGCGAATCATTTTTGCACGCAATGCACCATCGAAGGATAGATTGAAGATCAACTTTAACGTAACTTGGATGAGATCGGGATATAGGGTTTGCAACAGTCGTGGCAATTTTTCGACAATATTCAGTTCATACATCTCGTCTTTGTTGTCCTTGACAATTGACAATTTCTTCAGGAATGTTACCACCAGCACAAGCACTTCCACATTCTGCCGATCCAGCAATTTGATCAACATTTTCACAATGTTCTTCTTACGCATTTTCTCTTCGAAGGTAACATTCTCCGCAATGTTCAGCAATAAGTAAAATGCAACGCGCAACAATTGCTCCTGTTTCATCGTATAAACTTTCAATTGCTTGTTCAGCTTATCGAAGTCCTCTTTGGTGCGCTTTTGACCGACTGTGGTTACATCCGATACAGACATACCATTCACCGGACTGTCCAACGCCATCGATAAATTTTCGTGATAGCTGCTGTTCAAGCTACGCAACGATGAACTCATGCTGGAACTTTGACTTGACCAATTACCCGATTTGGGTCTTTGCTTCAGTTCTGGTATTCGTCGTCGCGGTGGTTCCATTTCTTTGGGCTTTTCCTCGTTCATCAATGTGTCTAGGCAGTCCGAACTTTTGCTGGTATCTTTGACCACCTTTTCGGGATTCTTCCACGTTTCCAGATTGTGCTTTTTGGCATCGTAATGTCGGAGTTCGTATTCGATGATTTCCATGCAAAGCGAGCCGATCTAACGATTTGGACAATTTAAAATGTCGATTGGTCATCCCTGTAGCTAGAGGTTCGTTATTTCAACTTACCCGATATTGCACGATGACATTGTGGAATTTTGTGTAGGTTGAAAAGCAGAAGAAAATGTAGATGATGTTTGTGGATAGTTCGAGGCTCTTCTTCCAATCTTCTCGCAGTACTCGAGCCAGAGCACTTAAAACCGATTCTGTCAAAATCATTATTCGCAAAGTTAGTCAAATGTCTTACTGAGACCATCAAGTACTACTCACCATTCCGTTCTAACTCCTCCAAATTATCCGGACATCTAGCCAGACGTAAAATTAGCGACGAACCCCGAACTCGCTCTTGTAAATCTTCGTACAACAATTCCACATACTCATCCAAATTGCGAATGGATGCCTTCTCCTTCACTTTCTCCGCGTCTACGGGCACAGTTTTGCCAGAACCTCGAGACACCGACCGTTGTGTAGACATTTCAGAGTTATCTGGCCGGAAGGAAAATGCTTTGTAAGGAAATCGAAAACGGGATGGTTAAACAGCGTATTTACCTGCACGATTCTTTAAATAATAAATAATTTGCTCAACTTCTGCCACTTGTGACTTATTGATAATGCCACACTTTTCAACCACTTCTGCTGCTAATGCTGCCGGACAGGTTTTTGAGTTGAGAGACTTTAGTCGAATGATTCGCTGACAATTCTGATGACAAATATTTAATTAAACGAATTTTAAAGACCCAAAAAAACCAACTTTGAACGAAAACGAAATCGAAATAATGAGGAAACATAAATCAAACATCAGAGAAGCGAAAATAAAAACTGTTTGTGCTCTTCAGACGAAACGAATATAAAGGCGTGGAAAAATCAATAAATACACCGCGATATAGAATAATGTTTTGTTGCAACATATTAATGCTGATATTACCTTTGAATCTTCGAGCATAGGGTCACCAGGCTCACCAAAAACCTTTGCTTCAAGTGTATAATTCAAAATAATCGCTTTTTCAGTTGGATGTGGCTCGATAGAACCACCTTTCGAGCGCCTACACAATAAAATTGGTTTAAGAAAAGAGCAAAACGAAATGGGTAAAATTTCGTGGTCATCACAAACAACCTCGGAACTTTATGTATACTTATATATGTAATGTACATGTAATATACCAAAGTTTTGTACGAATTTTTTTCTTTCTTTCTTTTTGTGCTGTGCACTTATTAATGCGAATGTCATATATTTTGGTTCACTTACTTTTTTATATATTTTGCGTCTTCGGACTGCATTGAGCTTAGCGTTAAAGCACTCAAAATATAGTAAATATAATGAACAACAAATAAAAGTAGTGTTAAAATGGCAGCGATGTTAAATACAATAGCTAACATGCAAATTTAATTGGAAATTGGGAAAGAAACACATACAAATACCGTCGCCACTAAAGAAATTTTTTTGTTGATTTTGAATGAATTTTCTGTTTTGACATTTCAATTGATGTAATATCCAGAGGCGACGTCATGACAATTATTATATGATATGCCATTTATATTACGCCCCCACCACCAATTGTATATTTTTATCTTACGCAATCCCAGTCACTGAAATTCAGTCAATGAATCAACGTTGTCGTTGTTTTATTCTCACTGGGGCACAAAGAATGAAAATAGGCACGGATTCATCGGAGCTTTTACGTGCAAGCTTGTTATGTTCTGTTGACTCGTGAAATCTTTCTACATCAGTCAAAGCAAGTGAGACAACATTAACACATTCAAAATAATTGCGGCTTGTCAACTTTCGGCACACTGGACTTTACTTAAATAGTCGAGGAATGCCTCCAAATAAATTTCTAAAAATCTGGAATTCAGTTTTGGATTTTTAGAAATTTATTTGGAGGCATTCCTCGACTATTTAAGTAAAGTCCAGGGTGCCGAAAGTTGGCAAGCAGCAATTAATTTCAATGTGTTAAAAACCACAGCTTTTGTGTGCAGTTAAATCCAAGGCGAAGCCGAAAGCTTGGTTTCTAAGTTTTATCTCATTAATGGAACACAACTACACGAACGAAAGTTCCATTACGATGTTTGTGAACGGTCAAAAAGTCTTTTATTTTTATCCCCTCGGTGGTACGATGCCAACATTAAAAACTGAAGTTATATGAATTTTTTTTTAAATATTTTGACCCTTATTTTAAATCTGTTCTTGTGCCTGTTCTTGGAGTGCGTTGAAATTATAGAACAAGATGTTCTGCACTATATTCAAATTGCAATTTTGTTTGGATTGTGCAAAGTTCTAAAAGAAACAGCCTTCTTCTTCTAAATTAATTCACTAAACGTGAGCCCTGGGAAAGGGAAAAGCGTTGACTTATCTTCTGTTTTAGTCTAATAGCCTTGCGCTGTGGGTGAGTTCTAGTGTTGTATTTAGTCCGTTGCCAAATCGCAACGTTAAAAAACTTGGCAATAAATTCCCTTTCAAATGGAGACAAGTGGGTTGGCCTGTAGAGGCGCCACATTTTTACATAGTACTTCATTCTCTACGGCTTATTTTCATGTGAACCGACTTCACATTTGTCATTACAGAACAAATTTCGCCATATGAAGTTGGTTCACATGAAAATAAGCGCAGTGACAGGTTAAGACAACCACGAAGGCGGGTGAAAATTCAGAATTTCGTTTTTGTTAAGTTCCATTTTACATATAAACTTCGCAGCCGTGGACGCAATTGTGTGTCACCGCCTCTTCGTGATCAGCTCAGAGTTGTCTTATCCTGTTCTTTCAGAACCTTGATTCTCCTATTGGCATTCACAAATTACATTTACATGGACATCCAGACATGTTTAAAAACGACAGCGCCACCATGCCACCTGTCTTGTATGTTTAGAAAACTTATTTTCATATTTCGGGGTCGAAAACGATGGTTTTTCAAATGCTTTCTCGACATTTTTTGAGTATCTGTTTTGGACGACTGATTTTAGTCACTTTCGCATGTTAGAACCCGAACGAAGTTAGTTCTCCAAAACAGCTGGTCAGAAGTCAGAAGTCATGTTCCATAATCTATCACATGCTGAGCGCACCGTTATTTGTATTATTAATAGGATTTGTGAAGCATCTCGCTGTAATCGAAATCACTGTTAATTCAGTCTGATATCGTCGATCAGTATGACATAATGGGAACGTGGGTCATGTGTCAAATATGATAACTGATTAACCATGTTAATCACAAAAGAGTTGTTTCTCCCTCTCCTCGCACAAAGCATTCCCCTTTTGGGAATGAGTTTGTATTGAAATCTTTTTATTTACCGGTTCGTGTCTGTTAAATAAACCATTTTTATAACGAAATTACTGAGACCCAGACTCTCTGGACTAGAAATTGCGAACAGGAAAGTCTTTGATGAAGTATTTCCTTTTGACTGACAATTCGGGGACCATTTTAGTGCCACCGTTTTTGAGTCCCAAAAACCATCTATTCTTCTGAAAGTTTTATTTACAACAAGGAAAATAAAAAGGGGAGGAAATAATCATTTCACTTTTACAGTTTTGTTATCTCATTTTTGATCATTAATTGCAGTTATCCTTATAACACATTTCCTATCATATAAAGTTCATTGTATCAAAATCGTACAACCAGTCAACAGGTTCCACATTTTAACCATTTCCGCAACATCTTGACGAATTGTTCTCCGCCATATCACTACTATCGGCAACAACCAATCGATTACTGCGTCGCAACGAATTCGTTCGACTGTCTGTATTCTCCGTTTGCTTTGCATCATGTGATGCAATCATCTGTTTGTGTATGGGGTAACGAACAAGTGAATTTAGTCAACAAATCAAATTACAAAATATTTTACAAAAAGCCAACACTTGCCATATTAGTTAGCTCTAGAAATAGTTCCTCCACTCCGATATTGTTTTTCGCCGATGTTTCGAAGTGTTTGGCACCGACACTTTCTGCGTAGCTGCAAATACAAATCAGTTAGATTAGAAGTGGTTCACGAAGGGGTAATGACCCCTTCGACATTTTCAGGAGGTTAGGAATTTTTGGGGCTATCTCGCTTGAGTTTGAGAATGATTTCAGTGAACAAAAGTGCGCAATAGTCTCTGCTATGACCATTTACCTTTCAGCTGTTTCCAGCGGCACATTTATGTCTTTTTGCAAATCAATTTTATTGCCAGCAATAGCCAAAACAATATCTGCACCCAGCATCATTTTGAGTTCTCTAACCCAATTCTTCACCTGTTAATTGGAAAATGGTTTGGTTACTTCTTGCGCCGGCTGTGCAAAATTACTCGCAAAGAAAATTACTTTTTGGAATGAACCTTCGTCAGTCACATCGTACACCAAAATCGCTCCGTTCGACGACCTATAGTAAATTGGTCCTAGCGCATGAAACCTACAAGTAAATTTGCAATATTGTCGGTGATGATTCATCGGAAATTATCTTTTTCGATTAAAATGTTTTTGTGTTTGTGACAAACACCGGAACACATTATACTGTTCCATCTAGAGCTCCATACAGATCTATCTCTATATGGAATACGTACCTTTCCTGTCCAGCTGTATCCCAAATGTTCAAGTGTATCCTATTTCCGTTGTAATTTATTTTTTTGGTTAAAAATGAAGCCTGAAAAATATGGAAATGGATCGATCAGAAGCCATTCAAGTGCACCTACTTGTTCTTCGTCTGATGTTTACGAGAACAAAGTAAAAATTCATGCGAATATTTTGCCATATATTTACCTGCAACGTTGTTATATGTTTCTTGTTAAACTTATCTTCTACGTATCGTAGTACCTGCGGGAATAGAAAAAAATGTTTATCTCGCATTTAGCAGCAATAGTACTCACAATACAAAGCAAATTGATAAATTAATTTAAGTATTGTTGTAAATAGATATGTAACATACCAGTGAAGTTTTGCCTACGCATCCCTCGCCTAATAACACAACCTTAAAACTATACTTATTTTCCGTCGTATTTTGCATGTTTCACGATTTTATATTTCACAGGAAAATTACACCAAAAGTATCATTTTGCCAATCAAAGATTTTGACTTTTTTTTATATTTTTCTCTTGCGAGCAAATTTTTATTGTTAAAAAAAAACACTTTGGATTGACGTTTGACAGTTGTCATCATTATTAAAATGAATCTAAGCCATGTGTGGTTTAGAGCCAAGTCAATTGTTACTGTCAGTTCTGTCATTGTAGGTACAATGCAAGCAAGACTGTAAAGAAGAGGTCACGCAGATCGTCATATATAAAAAGACTTTATTGACACTGCTCTTACACAAAGTAGCCCAATGACTCAGTATTCGCCTAGTCGGTTGGCCTGTAGAGGCGCCACATTTTTTTATGGTACTTCATTCTTACTGGACTATTTTTTTGTGAAACAACTTCACATTGATTCATTCCTATGAAATGTCACAGCAGTGAAGTTGGTTCACATGAAAATAAGCGCAGTGACAGCAGTAATTTTATGACAGAATGTACTAAAATATCGTAAAACTCTATTACATTTCTTCTTAGTTTCTAAACATCATTCTCCTATAATTGACAAACTTTTCATGATACATAGATTCGGACCTGTGGCCTCTGGCACCGATGTACAGTCCAATCACTTCAATATTGGTGATGCTATATTTTGAGCTGAATTTTAGCTGCTGAAATGAGGAATGCAAATTTCTTTGTTTTCGAGATCGACGGAGTTGAATTGGTCAATTTCTGATTCCATTCTAATTTTCGGGTCGATGATGAAACCTTTATTTGAGATTGGCTTATATGTGAAAATATCAACTCGTCTGCTGAAGCCGTTGATGTCCATACATGCGACTTCTTCCAAAACAATTCAGCCTCTGTCCCTGAGTTTCGTTGCTAAAAGGGACCTGATACTATGGTTGCGATTGTTACGTAAAGCCTCACCACGCGGATATTTGCCAAGTGTCCTAATGTTTCAAACTCGTCGCAGTGTCTGCAACGGCCATTGCCTTGACCATTGGGCCATACCACGTCCTTTCGTCGGGAGGGCGGACCAGTCGTCATTTTGTTGCATATTGAACTTATGGTCTGGATTAAGAAGAGGCGTAGAAACTAAACGTTCCACCTGATTTCTTAATTGCTGTATGATGCTTGTTTCGTGTAACTGGAGAAATTGTTGTAAGAAATGTGCAACTTTTCGGTTTTTGATCACCTTTCACTAGCCACACAAGCTTCGAAGAATTTTTTTTGAAAGTGATTTTAACTTCTAGAATACCTTTTTAAGCACATATAAAAAAGTCCACTGGCAGTTGCCTCCGATTTCGGTAGACTGTTTCTCAAAAGAACCCCTCATTTTGTAACGGATTTTTTTAAATGGGCTGAACAGATACTATCGCAACAGATTCGCTAGATAATCGGCCGTATCGAGTTCTACTTTTCATTAATAATAATTGCAGCCCAGAGCAATGACTCATTTTTCACGGTGTCCCTCAATCAAAATAAATTTTTATGGAAAGGTATACCACAAGATAATTCCATGAAAAATGAGCTTAAAACAGGCTAAAGTTGACTTCGACCAGATCATTCCCTCATACATAAATATTGATTTAAAAATTTTCGCGAATCAGTTTTTTTTTTTAAATAAATTTAATCAGTTTCCATTTGCCGGTCCAAAATGACGGTTTTTTGATGTCTTTGTAGGTATAAGTTATAAAATAAAAGAAAAGAAAAAAGAAAACAACCAGTTTAAACCAGATATCAGTTGAATCCGCGATGAGATTCTTCATTAAAACTTTATTTCGATTGAGGAAGACCGTGTTTTTACCTATATAAAAAAAAGTTTGATGTTATCCCGAGCAGAGCGAATGCTGTAACATTTTACAGAGCATAGAAAGTATAATTTAAGAGATAAAAAAAAACGAAAACAGACAATAACAGAAATTAACAATAAATTAGCGAGCCGAATCACCCTGACGTAAAATACCCATCATTGATATTTAAAACAGATCACAGTTTCAGTTGATCAACACAATACATCTTGGAATACAACAGTCACGGTCGTGAAACTACAGCAGAACTTTTCGAAAATGTCCAAAATACTTTGCTGTACTCTGATGATTCTAATCGGATTGACTTTCGTAAACTCTGCGGGTATGGATATGGGTATGAAGGACATGGGAAATATTTATTTTTTAAGAGAAGTTCTTAATAAAAATAAAAACGTTACAGAAACCATGATGAAGATGATAAAGGCTGGAGGACAAAATATTTGCGGTTTTGTGCAAATGATGTTACAATCTGCTCCTGGAATGAAAAAAATGATTGAACAAATGATGGGAAATGATGGAAATGATGAAAATTCGATGATAGATCAGGTTTTGGAGAAGTGCAAGAAGGAAGGCTTTCCAATAATGGGACGATAATAAAAACTGGATAATTATAAATCGATGAGCGTTCTATCAATAATTGAAGAGACCAGGCCCAATTTGTTCCATTTTTTTTTGCCAAATCAATGAAATCATGATGATTGGTAAAGGTGACAACACCCTAAAGAAGTAAGTTTTCAGTAAATTGAAAGATCAGACACCGCAAATAAATCAGTCACATGTCGTCTGTTGTATTCCATACATTGGATATATTGGCCACACTTTACAGTATTTGAAATCTAGAACTGGTCAGCATAAGTATAACGTAGACATCAGTAACAATGAACATTTTGTTGTTTCCATCCACTGAAGATGGCATCTATTTGATGTCGAAAATGATTTGGCAAAAATTAATTAATTTTGGTACAAATTGAGCGATACCGACTTTCTCTTCAAAAAACATTTAAATTTGGAACAATTTGAGTTAGATAATGATTCTTAAAAATTCTAACTAACACTTAGTGTGTTATCTGTTAAAATTATAAATTAGAAAATACAATTATTTGCAATAACGATGTGGTCAGTGGCATAAATTTACTACGAAGAAACAGCACCAGTATTCGGCCATGTATTCTAATACTAAAATTTTAAACGTCAAAATGCATCCAGACTCTGTTACATGTATGCGCGTAAATTTCAATGTGTTGTGTGTATTAACTCTTACACAAAGAAAACAGGACTTCTGTCTCAACGAAAGAAATGCATTGACTTCTCGATGTCGGCAGCCTCCAAATATTTCTTATGTTCGTGCTAGATGGTAGAGCTATGGTGCAGTTCAGTGAATATCATTTTTATCTGTTTTGTGCGATAACTTTCTCATCGAACGCGTGATAAATAGCAATGAAAGTATAAACCAGGTATGGTCTGTTCATACAAAGTTTGGCATTCGACCATACCTTGTGTTGACGTTCATTAACAAATAGTTTATGTTCGTTATTTTCGTATAAATTGATATGCCCTTGCACTAGCCGTGATTGTATATGAGGCGAGAGGAACTGTTGGGTCTATGTGCATTCTAGTAAAATTCTTCGTGACTATAAAAGGTTGTAAAAAGTACAAATTGAATACAAACGAGACGATCAAAAAAACTAGTAAAAATGTCTTGCTTGAAGAATCTCCGTAAACAAGATGGTGATTTTTGAACAATCATATATCTTTTTCTGGTTCGATAAGAGTTCAAGAAAACGATTTCGTTTCAAACTGAATTCTAAATGTTCTTTTAAAACTTAAATTCTTTTCAAATCCGAAATGATCTTTCTTTTAATCATGCGACCCTATATAATTGAAAGCGAAACACGGTGTTTTACAAACCCAAAGAGACATTCATAATAGTTATTTATCTACCAAGGTAGGTATGAAGGTATTTTTTCGCAGTAGATGTCGATTGTCGACCCGAGGCGAAGCCGAGGTCGACAAGACGTCGTGTGCGAAAAAATACCGGCATACCTATAGTGGTAGATACAACGTTTTTCGCAATTTCGGGCCATAATCACGTTTCCAATGCAAAACATGTCCTACATTTTGTTCCAAAATTCTTTTGTATACAGAAATTCATTTGAACGATCAAGAAGGCTGCATTATAATACACATTGCAATGTGATGTAAAGAGACGCGTTGAATGAAATCGAGTAGTCAATGCTTAGTATATACGCTTCAACAATACGTTCAGTATAATTGTGTGACTCTATAGCCGAATGGCTATAGTCGCTGCTTTGTGCTCAAAAACCTTTTGGTGTCGGGGGTTCGATTTCTGGTCAATGCAAAATTTTTATTTATAAAAATTTAGCCTTCGTTGAAGGTAATAGGTTCTTTAGCGTGCGAAAAAAAAAGTTGATATCGCACTGCGTGCGAAAAAATTTTGATAACGCACTGCGTGCGAAAAAAAGTTCATATTGCGCTGTGTCCGGGAATACAGTGAAATAAATACCTTCACCTGATGATTATGATGATTATGGACCGGAATTGCGAAAAAAATAAAAATTTCTTCCAACCTGCACAAGTGCAATAGCTATTTTGCTAACATGTGCCTAAATGGAAATTTTGCGCAATAGATGTGGAAATTCAAGCCCTAAGTGTGCCTAAAATTTGAATTTCAAGTGACGCTGCGTTTGAAAGTATTACGCACTTTCCATTTTGAATTTTGACCGCACTTACGGCTTCAATTGTCAACACATCGTTTGGGCAAAATTCCAGTCTAGGCACAAGTTAGCAACAAGATTTTATGTACTGCAGCAACGCACTCCAAGCAAAAGTGCGTCGATTGACATCTGACAAATAGAGTACTATTTTCTATGAAATTTTATCACAACTCTGTTTACAGTGTAAAATTTTGTATGGAGCACTGTCACGTTTCAGTACCCTATTTAGAGTACCACTTTTGCTTGAAGTCTTGAAGTGCGTTGACTGAAGCAATTTTACACTTTCATTGAATGAATATTTACGCACGCGAAATGTATGGATAATATATGAAAAGCAAGAAACACACAGCCTCCCACCATGGGCTTGTTATGCAATATATTCCTTGATTGAACATAAGATTTATTTACATATACAGTTGACTGTATGCATACTGTCAACGCACTTCAAGCATGATTGGTACTCTAAACAGGGTACTGAAACTGGAACAGTGTGTCATACAACTGTAAAACACTGTAAAAAACAGTTTCATACAAAAAAGTACTCTATTTGGCAGCTGTCGACTATGATCACTTTTGCTTGAAGTGCGTTGATACTGTTGAATTTATGGACTACGTGCCGTAATGAATGCGTTTTTTAACGAATATTATGGCTCTGAAGTAAATCAATTATTTATCTTTCAATATTCGTATGAGTTTAACACGATAATTGATGCCGATGCGGCCCCAACTAGAGGTTTCGAATATATCTTCAACGAGTAAGTGTTTTATAATAAAATACTGAAGAACCGTCACTAATATACTTAGTGTTTAGTGAAACCATCAAAGCCACTTTCACCAACCAAGGGGTAATAGCGATTTATATGAAAACAGCGTGCAAGCCAGGTGTAGGCGTCAGACCAAGGGGGTAATCACTAGTAAATCAGTAAATCAAGTAAATCACGGTAAATCACAAAAAATTTTGAAAAATTTTTGAAAAATTTTTAATTGTCACTGGATTACATTTCGAAGTATCGTGGCCGTAAACATATAGGATAAATTTCATGAACTAATACAAATTGAAGTAAATAGATTCAAATTTAGTAGAAAGTTCATTTTTGATTTACTTGATTTACTGTGATTTACTGTGATTTACCGTGATTTACCGTGATTTACTGAGCTAGTAAATCAGTGATTACCCCTCGCGTCAGACATGATTAGCCCTGAACGAAAAATTTGTTTCGTTTTCAGTCATTTCGCATTGTTATAAAATGTCAAACTTGCTAAATTGTCTCTATTGAAATGATTCAATCAAAGAAAATTGGTAGCAAATGCAAGTTTGACATTTTTAGCCCCGTACGAAGTACGAAGGGGCTTATAGGATTACGATGCCGTGTGTAATTGATGGAATTCGAAGCAGACGGTAAGGGCAAAGTGTTTGCCTATGTTCATAGATGACGAATCCGCAATAAAAATTTGGGCCGTCTGTCCGTCTGTCTGTCACGTCGATATCTTGAGTAAATCAAATCCGATTTCAAAAAAATTCCCTGAAAGATAGTCAAAATAGTGAGGCTAGGTTCGAAGATGGGCGATTTTGGGTCGACCACTCCTGAGCTGGGGCTCCATAAGTGATTTAACGTTTTCCGAAGATATCTCTGGCCATTTAAAGGCTACAGTTGTAAGTGATACGTCAAATGAAAGGTATTTACAATACCGATCGATGAAAAAAAAGTTAATGGAAATTGGATGACCGACTCGTGAGTTAGACCCCTTGGTATGAACTAGGTACAGGGCGGCAACCCGTTTATGCTTGAACGTTGGCCAAAGTTGAACGGATTTAGATAGATTTTGCTTTATTAGATAGGTATTGACCGTACCAATCAGGGAAAAAAAAGTTCATGAAATTCGGTTCACCGGAGCGTGAGCTAGGTCTCTTGGAGTAAGCTTATATGAGGCTACTCGGCCGTATAGTGAAGGTCGTGTTTTTTGTTAATATCTCGAGTAAAATTTGACCAAATTTCATGATTTTTGTTTTGTTTGAAAGGTACTAACCAATGTAAAGCAGCCGTACTACTTTCCACCTCCTAACAAAATGGCCGTCGGCCGCCATTTTGGGTTTTTGTAAAAACAATATAAATCGGTGAAAATCATTCTTACAAAGTTATTGATCAGTGGGAAGTGATTGGGTATGTGTGTGTGGTGTTTCAAGGATCCCAAATATGTATATCTATATATAAATATATATAGTATATTGAGCTATATAACGGTATAGATAGTTATTTTGAGCTATATACTACCATATTTATCAGTAAATTGTTTATTTATAGGTAAATATAGGTTAATATAGGACTGAGGAAATTGTAGGTCAATTTGAAATTTGTGTTACGTTTGAAAGGAACATCGTACGGGGCTTCGTAATTGCGCTATGCGCAATTTTTAAGACGTACAAATTTCATAAGAATTTTACTTTACCGACGTTTACGGGAAGAGTAGGGCTACGGACGAACTAGGGTCACGTGCGCAATAGATGTACGGGTTCGTACGGGGCTCAGTCGCAGCAAACGCTCCGACTGTTCTGACGGCTCGTTTCACATGCGAAATGACTCGAAAACAAAAGAAATTCGCCTTTGCATTTAAGAAAGGATTGTCAATCGGTATTCGTTAATAAATATTTAGTTCGACAATGTGTGATGTTTTGTGATTCCCCTATTTTGAGCAGGTTTCCAACATTGAAAGTTATTCCATCGTTCACTGACGTAACGTTACAAAAACCGATAAAATTTAACGTTACCATCAGATCCAAAAATTTTAAGTTATGGCGGAGACCGTGTTTTTACCTATATAAAAAAAGTTTGATTTTATCCCGAGCAGAGCGAATGTTGTAACATTTTATAGAGCATAGAAAGTATAATTTAAGAGATACAAAAAACGAAAACAGACAATAACAGAAATTAACAATAAATTAGCGAGCCGAATTACCCTGACGTAAAATACCCATCATTGATATTTAAAACAGCTCACAGTTTCAGTTGATCAACACAATACATCTTGGAATACAACAGTCACGGTCGTGAAACTACAGCAGAACTTTTCGAAAATGTCCAAAATACTTTGCTGTACTCTGATGATTCTATTCGGATTGACTTTCGTAAACTCTGCGGGTATGGATATGGGTATGGGTATGTTGGATATGGGAAGTATTTTTTTTTTTAAGAGAAGTTCTCAATTAAAATAAAAACGTTACAGAAATGGTAATGAAGATGATAAAGGCTGGAGGACAAAATGTTTGTAGTGCGGTGCAAATGATGTTACAATCTGCTCCTGGAATGAAAAAAATGTTTGAACAAATGATGGGAAATCCGGTGATTGATCAGGTTTTGGAGAAGTGCAAGAACGAAGGCTTTTCAATAATGGGACGATAATAAAAACATTTGGATTTTGAACAATTTGAGTTAGATGATGGTTCTTAAAAATTCTAACTTACTTAGTCTGTTATCTGTTAAAGTTATAAATTAGAAAATATAATCATTTGCAATGTGATCCGTGCGTGGCATAAATTTACTACGAAGAAACAGCACCAGTATTCGGCCATACATCTAAGTCCTTCCATTTATTTGTGTTATATTGTTGGCCGGATAACTGTTTCTTTAACCCTACACATATTGTTGAGAGAAAATGTATGAGCCAGTTTTGTCAAATATTTTTTTCAATTTCATGCAAGATGTAAACCTGATGTACATAAATGCTCAAAGTCTCATAAAGTGTGGATAGTTTACTCTTTACTAACGAGGAAATTTTATCACGATTTGTTGTCTTCATGGTGACCAGTTTCCGAGAGCAGTAAATAATCACACTAGGTTACAAATTAACAAGAGAATTTATTGTAAGAACGACCGAATAGAATAATGGACTAAGACTGCTATACGAATTACAATTTGATTCAATGGACACTTATTACTAAACATGAACGCTACATTATTAGCGTAATAAATAGAGTAATAAAATGCCCTAAAATAGCACGAAGTCATTAGCGTACGGTGCCCAGCCATCTCTTTTGATAATTTTTTCTACAACTCGCGCCATTTAAATAATGACTGTTGGATTTGTGTGAAAGATCCAGTGACGAACTGGCTATCGAAAGGTCCATCGGACGATTTCTGCAAAGAGAAATTTTCAAGGCCCGAAAAATAGAAACTTTCATACACAAATTTAATAAGTCCATCCGGTGATGTCCGATAGCCTGGTATGGCCAGGCCTGGAAAGAACTGCATACGAAACGAAGGTAATAAAAGTTAATTATTTATTGAAGAACGTAGTGAAGTGAAAAGTGAAGTTTCTTCTATGATGCTGACGATTGCACTGAAAGGATCATAGATAAGAGGACTCCACCTAATACGAAATCAATATAAAGCAGCGCTTCCAGCTACGCTTTAATTGCACACTCTCTTCACATTTCTTTCATTTCTATCTGAAATTCTAGATATACTTTGTTTGGTGGAACCAGTAGTACGACAATGCAACATTTTAAAAACGATACTTTTGCATGTTTTCCCCGAATATTCCTGAACTTTTCCAAATTTACACAAAAATATTTTTTTGGAAAATTCATGAAAATTTGGATGTTTTATCAAGAACAGTTCCTATCAAGAACTACACGGTCAATATCGTCAGGAACGATTTTATCGTTTTTTATCGTCTAAAAAAACGATATTATCGTTCAAAAAACGATATTATACGAGGTAGTTGTTGTGACTGATAAGTGTAACGACTACATTAACATTCTACACAACCGCTTACAGTAAAACCAATTCGCGTACTTAAAACCCAAAATATATTCCAAATAAGAAATTGTGCGAAAACGAATTTACAGGTGTGATCTTAAATGTAACTTATTTAGCTACAAAATAATCAGATTTTGTTCGTCTTTGGTATAGGTTGCCATTGTAATTAATATCATCCTGTTTTCTATAGATGGACCATTCCCGCAAATTTAGAGAGACAATTTCTTCCAGATTGTATTCACCTTTGAATCAGTTTCAAATAGACTACGCACCATGAACACTTGAATGCTGCCCACGCCCAACATCAACAGGATCTGACAAATTGACCAGGCATTCACACGGAAATAGTTTTCTTCGGCAACATTACGATCCCGTGCTTCGAACGATTTCAAAATGTCTTGGGTCTGTCTAGCTTTCGATAGATATGCACGGACACGATTGATTGCATTTTGAATGTCTTCCACCTGACGAAGAGAGCGGTTTTTTGTTGGTTTAAATTAATGATAAGAAAACCATTACCGACACACACACAAACGTACCTTCATATCGTAGTATTCTTCTGGACTTAATCCTTCAAAGATATCGTTACCCCAATCATCACTGTCGTGACTACCGTCTTCTATTTCAATGATAATCTCAAAGAAAACCGTCTTCTTGTTGAATGAACTGAATGTGTTATCAAAACAGAAACGATAATCACCATCCGTTGGTGCTTTGTGTCGATGTATGTTATCAGACTTCTTGAAATCGGCGTAAACAATCCGTCCACCCGGTTCAGCCAATTCGAAACTGTTTTGAGAAGCAGAGAAACAAAAATCCGTTCACCATTTTCGATTGTCACACCCGCGTTTTCCCAACAAACCTGATGTCCAGATCTCCATGTCCACCATCGATTACTTGGTACTCGATGTCAATCGTTTCGCCAGCTTTGATATATTGATAAAAACAGTCTTTACTGCCAGCCTCAACCGAGGTGGTCATTTCACGTTCGATACACACAACTTGACTAATTACAAACACCGGAAATATTATGTACTGAAGCAACGAATTAGGCATTTTGTTGTGACTAAATTGACTGGGCGATTAGGGAAGCAATTGAAATGGTTTCGGATCGGCGTGGTAACTAAAGGCGTGAACTTATTTACTCGGTAAACTGTGCATTCGTTTGTAATCAGAAAATTTTGCTCATTTTTCGTTGAAATGGAGACTACTCTTTAGTTTTGTATTGATATCACTGTTACTATTACCGAAAGCACCGCAAAAACAATAAATATTGACAGTTGACCAATTGCATACTACAAAATCCGTTCCAGCGGTCACAGCTGATCGGGAATGCACCAACCTAACAGAAACAAAATTTCTGTGACCGTCCAAGTTTTGTTTTGATTTTGATTGTAGCTGGTTACGTTTCACACGACAATAAAATGTGCCGCAACGAGGAATTTATCAAAGAGATTTTTCATTATTTCATCAATGATCCGTGCAAATACACGACCAATAATGTCATCAAAAGACATACCAAAAATCTTTCCGAATTCGGTGACTACAGTTTTCCGATCAACACGCAAAATTGGGCCCAATTTTTACCGCCTCTTCAGCATTTATCTGTTGACAACATTTTCGACTATCGACAACGATGCGACGATAAATTTGAATCGATTACTGACCATATCAAAGACTTTGTACAGAACAGCCGAAAGTGGACCTTACAAATTGAACAAGCTGTGATAAACGACACTCGTTGTGCCATTTTCCTGAATCGTTACAGTGCATTCCAGTTGACTCTGACCACTGTGTTGAATAATCCAAATTACGGATGTTATGAAGGTGATCAAACGTATGCGGTAGTAAGAAATGATACCGATCCAGGCGACAAAGAACCGTTGACGAAGTATCGCTGCCGGGTCATTCAGAATGTTATTGTCAATTTGACGAAACATTTGAAAGGATCGACACAGAAATCACTTTATGTGACACATAAATCGACCGATTCCGGTGCACCTCAAGGATCCACTAAGATTTTGGTCGGAAATGTTACGAGCACTGACAACAAGGTCTTGAACGTAGACGCAACGGATTATATTCAGTGAGACCATTAGCCAATATAAATGTCGCGAGTCACTAACGCAAATTTTACTATTTCAATTGAACTCGCAGAAAACGTTCCGTTGATATGCAGCTGATGGCACAGCATAAGTATGGATTGAGGGTCAAGAATGAATTGTTCTTCCAAAATTTGATCAACTCTTTGGGTAAAGCTGCTGTTACCATTGATTTGCTGGAGGTAAGACCATCGGGTTCGCTCAAATTGAATATGTCTGGCTGTTCAACGGGACGAAGTAAAGGTGACAGAGAGGCGATTTTCTTGACCTTATAAAACAAAACAAAAATTATTGAAAATCTCATGCCAGGCGCATCGTTTATACTGTACAACTCGGCTAGGATCGAGACATTGTTGAAAAAATATGATCACGGAGTTGCGACCAAATTTTATCCTGAAACACCACCATTGGATCGTGTCGACTTAGCGTTACTTAAAGAGGAGGTAATGAAACGATGTAGAAGATAACACATCATAAAACTAACAAAGTGAAGTAGTAGATTTGATGATCACACGCTTAGCGTTTGCAAAAAGGTTAACAATGATCGTGGTTCATCAAACATTCGAACTCGATCAATAGGTCGAGGGTCGGGTCAATCGAAGAAGAAAAAGATATCTGAGAAGAAATTTGCAAACTAATAAATGTACCGACGCGACGGTCTATCGTAGCTAATTTTCATGGACAAATTTCCTTCCAGGAGGAGTGGATCCTACTATTCAATTACGTTTTGGCGTACCCAAGCCTGATCAATCAAACTATCGGCGAAAATAACAAATTGACTTTTTCGTTGCATTTACTCTGCATGTTTTTGAGTGGGCTGGCGTCGACATTCAGTATTTACTACGCTCGGACACGTATTTTAACGGTAGGTCCCAATTTTACCGGATGATTGAAACAAACGCAACACAAAAATAACGAACGAAAATTTTGCTAGGAAAATCGTCCCCAATTGATGCCGGCTCTTCATGCCAGAATCTATTTGCTGAAATCCATACAAATCATTTTGAACAAATGTTTGGCTATTCTCAACATTGATCCGGTTAAACAGATGTAATGGATATCGTAAAATAGTGTAAAGGGTGCTATCTCTACACAATCGATTTGATTTTTGATTTTCTATTTTTCTACTGAATTCTGCCGATGATTTAAGCTTAAAAATTGTCCCCAAACTCGACGAATAAACGAAAATATTGAGCTCGTTTCTCAATAGCAAATGTTTGCAGAGACTTTCCTTCATTGAACAGTAGTGACCAAAATGACAATATCATGAGGTTATCGATGACATAAGATGCAGTGTACAAAGAAAACGATTTTCCATCAAATACGAATGCGCTGTGATCATTTCAACGTAACGTAATGTAATGCATAAATACAGGCAACTCTATCTGGGACCGTAGTTAAACCACTAGTGGTTTCTCTACCCAGTGAGGACTTCGTCGCTTATTTCCGACACATCGGAGCGAAAAAAAACGATGTTCCTAAGTTATGGAAAGTAGCTTTTTTACCGAATTAGAATCCAGAACTAGCCTGCGGTATCCGCTAAAACAGCCTTTCAGCAATCGTTTTCTATCGGATCTGCTACTTCATTTGATGTAAGTATTTTCAAGTGATTGGATTCAAATCTTTTACTTCTTTGAACAAACTTTTTGCTATATGATCGCATTAGTCAGAGTTTGTCCTTCATATCTGAATTTTGTGTTGTTATCCGAACAGGTTAAACACGACGGTAATGTAATTTTCGGCAGAGCCTATTATTGGTAAATTCATCTACCGAATTTCTTGAAATTTACCGAGATTCACTGAAATTTACCGAAAGTTCACTGAATTTACCGAAATGTAAATTCGGCAAATTCTCGGTAACTTTCGGTAACTTTTCGTAAGTCTTAGTAATTCGATAGATGCATTTACGCTGATTTACGCTAACTCTGGTTAATTTATGAATTTTAGGTTATGAATTACGGTTTCTAAGATGGCTAAGATGCTAAAATGTCATATAAAATTATTTGTCCGGGAACAGTGTCCGCCATTTTAGGCTTCGACTTAACTGTAAATTACAAAAATCGCAGTCGTTGACCTCTCGTGTAGAGTCAGTCCAACCTCAAGTCTTTTTAAAAAATGTATTGCTATGTCAGGAAGAAAGTGATCAAAAGTCGGGAGTAACTTTATAGAAATACACGTATGTACATATTTACACCGTATCCTTCTTCAATGATGCTATTGGTTTCCAAAATGACACAGAACGTGAGAATTTTACATAAGGTAAGGTAGTCTCCCTCCAATTGCTACGACGATTTTCGAATGCAGGGTACGATAATCTCTCTGGTCCTTACAATTTATTGAGTCCAAAGAATTCCCGTCAAAATTTAACGTAATTAATGGACAGACCCTTTTGGTGACATCATGCTAAAATTCATTGATTCATTGGCTAAGAGATTTCTCTACTGTTTGCCTAATATTGGCATTGTTTTGCATGCATGCATCTCAACAATAAACGGGAAGATGGAATTATTTACGAAAAATTTAAAGAATAACAACATTTGGCAGGACCCAACTGGCCGTATGGGCAATTAGTGTCCGAAGGGCTTTTCGTTTTTTGTATGAATGAAGGACAATTAATAGTTGTTACGTATTTGCTGTATGGACGGTAGATTTTAGGTAATTTCGTGAGTTGTAGTCCGACGCAGTGAGAGTGAAAAGCAAAAATACCTAAGATCTACCGTCCACAACTTTCCATGCTGAGTGACCAAATTAGGAGAAAAGTTCTGAAATTTTGTTCCCAGGCATGACGAAGCTTTTTACAAATTTTCATCATAAAATGCCCGAAGGGCTTTTTCTAGCCAGTTCGACCCTGACAGTCGGTTTGATCTTTTTTTTTTAAATAATGAAAGAAATATATATGTGCATGCATGCATATATACATCAGCAATGTACACTGCTGAGACTGACACTGCTATTTATATGTGTGCATGTGCATGAAGAATTATCTAAAATTTGATAGCGAATTGATCTATTGAAATGAATGGAAATGCAAAAATCTTTTGTTTTTATCAGCTGTTGACCAGCAAATGTAGTGGTTGCCTCATTCTTTTTCTGATGCTGCTGTCGGTTATACTACGCGATTATTCTTGAATTCATTCTCTATAATGTGCGTCTTCCGTTGTATTTGTTTGTTATTAATCGTTGCGAATTGTGTTCGATGCGAAAAACAACTCTTCACTTCCAACCACACCATCAACTTAGGTAACTTGAACTAAAGTCTTCGCAACCTTTGGAAACAGAATCAGAACGGTTCCCATTAATGTGGACAAACTCACACATCATGTACCGGTCGCCACTCAATCTCATTTAAACGGTAAACGTATTTTCCGACAGGTTCAATAATCATAATCGACGCTTCTCAGCCGCCCGTCGATGACATTACATTTTATGGGGAATACTCAATGAAAGCCTTCAGCATCAACACAATCAGTGTGTACAATTTCACCGATTCAAAATACGGCTTCGGAATACTTCAAGTGCACGCATGCTGGTATAATTTGACCCTGTCATTCAACAAAACAATTCAACCAAATTTCTACGAAAATGGCACCAATTTGGGCTTCACATTGTATCCATCACGACAGAAAACGCAAGACGTCTACCTGCACAATTACAACTACTTTACATCCGTCAACATAAGCGTTGCACTCATAATGTACAATAAAACGACGCCCGAACCCGGTGGCTGCAACATGGAATATTCAGTGGCCAATGCACCTGTTCTGGTTGTTACCTATCGCAAAGAGTACATAAGCATTGACACTCCATTGGCAGCATATCGCGCCGATGAGACTAATGAAGTGAAACGATGCAATGTCAGTCTATCCTATATGGGTTATCATTTGTTTTTGAAGCGGGGTGACTATACGTGTCGATCACTGTTCGATGGCATCAAACGCTTAATGACTATCGGCAGTGCTAGGGATAACGGCATTTTGGTATGAACGGACTTTCGTCGCATTGAGGTTTGAAGTGAATTAAAATTTTATTTTCTATCAAAATGTTTAAAGGGAGCATCAGTTCCGGGAGGCGTAGCCCATAGACGGAAATATGCAGCGATTCCTGGAACGGGAATTGTTTTCCAAACGATTGTTTCAGGGAAATGGGGTACATCGTCTTATGTGCCAGCGTTTAGCATATCGTGTTCACCAGCACTGTGGGAAACCAGCTGTAACATTTTTGGTAAATATTGCTCCACACAGAGACGGTATCGAATGACCCCCATCACAATTTCACTTTATACTCATCGGTACAGATACGGCCACATACCACGTTTTGGCTGGAATATTGATCACAGTTGGAATTATTCGAGGCTATTTCAGTCATGTTTTGAGGGCAGTCAGCGTTTTTATCGATGGTTTCATTTTTGGCTTACTTACGGTATTCTACACAATTTACTTGTATGATGCTGATATATCCGAAGGTACCCGTTCTGCGCAATGCTCTTTTTTTGCCATACACATTTTTTTCGTGACTTTTTTTTACAGATAAACTTGAACAGTTTCTCATCATTGGAGCCTTATTTATCGCCATTCTGGTGACCATTTTGTTCATGTGCTTCGAAATACTACACAAAAGTTGCACGCTCATATCGAATATCATTGTTGGATACCTGTTGGGTGCGTTCATCGTTTACTTCATCGATGATTATTTCTACGATTTCAAGAGTTACGGTTGGATGTACGAAACGGTTTTTGTCGGAAGTATATTGGCAGTAATGATCGTAATAACCGTTTGCCCATCACTTGGACCACTCGTTCTGAGTGCCACGTGCGGATCATTCTACATCGTTCAGGGATTGTGCTACATTTACGGTAATCATTTGAACTATGTCGTTTTCAATGCGCTGCGATATACATCAGTGGACGGTTTTCGGAAGGTGCATTCGACGCCGGCAGTGAACATTGAAGGTAAAGTGAATGGTAGCATTCCGGATCAGTTTTCTAGGTAGAGGTTGCGTGTAGCACTAGAAAATAAACAACGAAAAATTCGCGAAAATTCAGGCAGTGCGTTAGTCCATCCCAAAACACTAAATGCTCAGTCTCAAAATGTTCCAATTAAACTCGAAGCTAACTCGACGTGACCGTTAAAATTCCGCTAATTCTTATGGTTGATTAGAGAAAAGTTTACGAAAGGTTTAGGGCCGAGATCCTCACATGACATGTTCATTTTGACCGACTACACGCTTTCGAACTTATTCGTTCAAATGGACCTAAACAAAATGTTTTAAAGTAAATTCAGCTCGTTGCATCACACCAAGGGCAGATTCCGCCAATAACGGTCTGTTGCGTTACAATTTTTAAGACTGAATACTCTAGTTTCAGGCTTTAAACTTGTCCTTTCTCTATTGCCTCAAAGTGTTAAAAATTTGATCTGAGGTAACTGGTCTGGTCGTACAAAACTATTGCAATTGGCAGAGGTCTGCATTTTCAAACCCATATTCTACAGCGATCTCCGCTATCAAAAATTTTTCTCCGCCAATAACGGATTCGTTCCATAGTTTTTCACTCTCTATCGTCTCTAGCAACTTTTATTCCTTCACCATAGAATCTCAGGCGTCCCTGATAGACGATTTTACAGATTTTGAAAATGTGGGAGGACATCCAAAACTTTCGGGAATGGAAAGAGCCTGAAAAACTGTGGAACAAATCCGTTGTTGGCGGAGAAAAAAATTTGATAGCGGAGAATTGCCGAGGCTTTAAAGTTCCAATTCAAAAAAATATGCCCTTAATCAAATAAGTGACATGTCAACGAACATACCTCCGTCCGCATGCACGTTTTTTTAAAACGAAACTATAATTTACAACTGAGGAGAGGAGGACAACCTATGCATGAACCGAAAAAAATTTATTTGGAAAAGGTCTTTTTGTGACGGTCATAACTCTCCTTAACTAGCTGTAGTGTCCAGTAAAATATAATAGGTGCAAGGCTGATGAATGGCATTCTCCATTTTTTTTGACTGATCTCAAGCACATAATAGAGTGTTCTGGTGAGAGGGAAGGAAATATAATTTAGACCAGTTATTTTACCTTGCCGTGGGGAATATGTCAAAATTTTTTGTGAAAATAGGCAATAACAGAACTCTCGCTCTGATCATAAAGTAGGTTTCCACTCAACAAAAAGTACTATGTGAGAGAGCCTTGAGAGAGCGAGCTGACAAGTAAACAAAGTCAAAATTGAACAAATGCAATTTTGTCTCTCACACGGAGTACTTTTTTGGTAAGTGGAAATCAAGCCCAATACTCTGTTAATAAAAGTTGTGTCAGGAAGGCTGATCTACTTTTCGTTGATAGAATCAGTGAAAAAATGACATGGCCAATTTCGGGTAACTTATTTACTGAAAATTACCGGAACTTACCAAAAATACAATGAATTTACCAAATTTTACCAGCAACGTTTTTCGATAAATTTCAGTAATTTTTGTAATAAAATCAGAAACAATGAGTCCCCGATCAATGATCACTAGTGCACATAAGTAGCTCTTTTTTGGAATTAAGTTTTTCAAAATTATCGATTTTTCATGAACGAAATAATTAAAGAAATCGGACCTATTTTCCAGTGGACGAAAGCACTATAAAATGTCGTGGATATTTTTTAAAATCTTTCTTGTGCACGGAATAATTTGAGTAGAGGAACTGAGACTCGAATATACACTTCAAAAGTATACATTCATCATGACACTATCCTTCTTGTTGCATGTTTGGTGTCATTCCAAATCTGAGACCAGTAGCAATCAGGGGAAACAGATGTTTTTGACGTTTTCGTTGCGTTTCGGATACAGGGGAGTTAAGAAGTTTTAGGAAATAGTTAAATTTCTACTTATCTCAGTGTAGATGTAGAGTAACTTTAAACTCAATTTGCTCCGAAAGTACATGCAATTAGCACTCAATGACACTCCACACGACCTTTTACATTTCATGAACCTGGAGAGATTTCCATAAGTAAAGTATATGTTTTCGGTTTTCCGTCACCTCAGTGAGGAATATTTTTTGAAAGTCATTTTGAATTCTATGCATCCCTTTCTAAGTACATTCGGTAGAACCAATACTCTCTCTAGAATACAAAGTCTCAGCTCTATGTGTCAAATTCACGCCTTCTACATTCGGACTGACTACGCTGTAATGTACAAGTAAATTCCAAAGGCTATTCTTTCAGCACCTTAATAAAAGTAGTTTGGTTGCTAGAGAGGGTATCGGTAGAACTTCTCTTTTTGAAACAATTTGTATGGACATGAAAACCATCAACTCTAAAATTCACATTTCAGACCTTTGGTTCCTACTACTTTGGTTGGTATTGGGCATTTCTGCAGTTTTCTTCCAATTAGAGCTACGAAAACAGCGACATTATTCGGGCGATATTACAGAAAGAGCTCCGCTTATATCCCGTATGACTCGCGGTTCGGATGAAGTGTTTGAGTCGCCCGAATCAAACACACGCTTTTTGAAGCAGCTCCACAGTCGACGGAATTAGTGGAATGGAGCCGGAAATGAGAGAATTCCAAGACTCGTTAATATTGTAGAGCTCGAACTTTGGCTGTTTGTATAATTTATGAGGACAAATGAAGGAATAATTGGTTTGAGAGTAAAAAGGAATTTTGATTTTGTTGTTGTTAAGAAGCGCGATGTAATTTGATTTGAATAAAAACATTTAATAAAAAATAAATTGCACATGCGGTTACGTTACGAACAGTTGATGATCCTCTATATTTTATATACAATAAATATTCACTTAATTGGTACATTATCGGTGAGTTCCCACAGCTCAGAACACTCTAACGATGATTTTTTCTAGATTTTCTTTAAAGGATGCTAAATTTCCCTCAATAACTTCCTCAACAATTACAACATTTTCTCGTAATCATACACTTTGGGTTCCATGAATTTATTGATTTAGGTATGACGGCACATGGTAATATGATGCCAAGTTATAAAAGGCTCTACGTTCGCTCAACCTTTGCTCATAATCGGCAGCAAGTTCTTGGCCCCATCGATACTGACACGGATTGCACACCAAAACGTCCAACAGGAAGCAAATTCCATTGATCATCGACAGCGTACCTTTGACCAACAATTCCGGTCTGTAATCATAGACCAAATTCACTATGCCACAGCTGGAATACATAACGAATGCAATGAACTGGAAAATGATCTCGGTACGGCTTAAATAATGCAAATTGATATGGTCTCGATCCCATGTTTCGGCGAAGCGCATAGTGCTAACTGGAAAGTCGAATGTCGGTTAGTTTCAGCTCATTTCCGTATATTTTTGAGAGAATATACGTGCAATAATTGCCAACAATGCGACGGTACAACCAATGAACGTTAAACTGAACAGTGGATCGAATCGATATTCGTAGCCCCATTTCTCCGTCACAAAGTGCATTATCAAACATGTTACCGATAGAGACTGAATTGAAATGATTCGCAGAATTAGAAAATTGTTTTAGAGTAAAAAAAGTAAATAGAGAATGTTACCAGTTGTATGGCGTGCATAATAGATATGTTATAATTTTGGAACAGAGTCATTATCGTTGATGCGAATTGGTTTCCTTTTACAAAATCTCCTTTTTACAAAAAACAACTGACATCCGAAGACAAAGGGAATACCGAATTCAAGAACAAAAATTTTAAGCATTGATTAACTCTGAAAACATGGTAGATGGCGCAGTTGTAACGCTGCTACACATTGAAAAATAAGGGATGTGATCATTCTGTTTGTAGAATTTCGAACAAATATCTTGACTTTTCAACTACAGAGTGTTATGATGAAAGAGAAAGAAATATTTTGACAAGTACCCCAAGGCAACTTATAATAAACTGGTCTTCGGTCTTCTCACTCACATCATAACATGTTGAAAGAGAAGCAAATACTTTGACAAGTACCCCAAGGCAAGTTATAAATAAATGATCTTCGGTTTTCTCGCTCTGATCATAACACTCTACTTTATCATGTCCGGAGCGATAGCGGAGGACTTGACGCAGTCTAACCACCAAAAAAAGGACGAAGAATTTTTTTTTGACGCATCAACTATGTACATTCGAACATTCTACTTTCTTCCCTTTGGTCAATATCACCACAAAACCTAACCCATCATGTTCTCACTTCAAATACGAGCAAAACGCACTATCACTCGACTATGTAGGTTTGAAATTACCGGAGATTCATACAAAATTGATTTTTTCCAAACAATCAAAATCTTTCAACTTACTCTGCATCTATCTGTCTATCTATCGACGGGCTATCTCGGAAAGTAGTCAGTCAATCTCCATGAAATTTTGCAGGAGCCTCAGGTTTAGCATAAAAATGAAAATGTGATACGCCATTACCCCAGGAAAAAACCGAATTTTGTCGGGAACGCATTTCCGGCTGTAGCTCAGCTGTATTGAAACCTACAGAGACGTGTGACCCATCAAATGAAATGTATTTTCCACACGAATCGAACAAAAAAATAGTTTTGTATGCTTGCTAAGAGGACCGAAAGTAAAGCTGTCAATTCGCGGGGCGAAAGCTTTCGCTTTCGCCCCTTGAATTGACATTTCTTTACTTTCGGTCCTCTTAGCAAGCATACAAAACTTAATACGTAACTCTTTCGGCCTACTCAATCGATACGTAAATAACTAATAGGTGCAGATTCGGTTATGAGGGATAGGGAGTCACTTTGTTCGGCAAAGTCTCAGAGTTTTACGAGTGTAACATCGTGGTATATGTGAAAAATGTCAAAAGTTGGAAATGGGTGGGTCAATTAGGGTTTTAGAGGTATTTCTTGAACGGTGGCAGATAGAGAGTTACTTTCGTCGGCAAAGTCTCAGAGTTTCACGAGTAGAACATCGTGGCTTATGTGAAAAATGTCAAAAGTTGGAAATGGGTGGGTCAATCAGGGTTTTAGAGGTATTTCTTGAATGGTGGCAGATAGAGAGTTACTTCTGTCGGCAAAGTCTCAGAGTTTTTCAAGTAGAACATCGTGGCATATGTGAAAAATGTCAAAAGTTGGAAATGGGTGGGTCAATTACGTTTTTCGAAGTATTTCTTGAATGGTGACAGATAGAGACTTACTTTCTTCGACAAAGTAGTAGGGGAAATTGTGGCGATCATTTTGATGAATAGAACGTGGGGTGTTCGCTCGTTTGCCGAGGCGAAAAAGAGGTTCAAAATGACGACCGAAATTTTCATCAAAAAAATTTTATTGACTAATATCATAGAACATAGAACATTTCGGTTACGCTACAATTTCCATCTGCGAATAGTGCTTCTTGGTGACTATTCGCAGATTCTGCGATTAGTCATCAAGAAACATTATTCTCAGATTCTGCGATTAGTCATCAAGAAACACTATTTACAGAATCTGCGAATAGCGTCGGCCTATAAAAAATTCCAATAGAAAATACGTCCGATTTCAGTCTTCTGTTTTTCAGAAGAATCCCGCCGTGATAAAAAAATGTCCACTGAACCTTTCAAATCTGCAAGCACCTGTCTTTCATAACCTAGATCATTTTAACAAGACATGACACATCCCTTAAGATCCTTTGTGTGGACAAATAAAAATGAACTGCGTTGCAATTTTATGTAAAATGAAAGCAAAATAAAATGATCGAGTCTGGTTTTTGACAATTGAATTTGATTGTCAAAAACCAGAATCGATCATTTTATTTTGCTTTCATTTTATAATTTATTTATTCGATTAGCTTCTCCTACTTACAAATTCTTTGATACCATTTTCAATTACACCAAAATTTACACCATTTTTAACAAGAATAGCAACCGATCCAATTTTATTGATATCAACAATGTTCCTCGATTCATCATCGAAAAATAACATATTTTCCAACGGTATTCCACTATGTTTTTTAAACTGGTTGAAATGCGTAACCTTACAGCCTGGATAAATTTCTAAATAATCGAAATATTGACTCCAACCAAATAAATTTACTAATTGTCGACCTTCCTTCGGAGCTGATGTACGAGATGCAACAGCCAATTGGTATCCCAGTGAAGTTAATTTCTGTAGAACTTCTGGAACGTCTGGAAAATACTTCATTTTCCTGCCATTACCATCGACAATTTGACCATTCGATTGTTTCTTAAAAGGTGGACGCTCCAATTCAACATGAAACGGCCACAATGTGTAGTCTAAGTCGAAGACAATTAGATCGAGATTTTCAATCTTTTTATCCAAATATTTTCCGGCCATAATATTTACGGTTGTCTACAAATAGTGGGGTATCAATAAATATTTACGTTCGAAGTGACACTAAGAAGAACAACAAACTATATATTTCCATCATATTCTTCTTAATTTTGTTTTTTGCATGATACAGAAGTTCTTGTGAACATTTGAACACTCTAAAAATTTGTAAGCAAATCATTTGTTTATGCAAGTGAGTGATACAGCTATTTTCATTACATAACATATGTTTGATCAACCCGTCAACTCGGCTTCGCCTCTGACTTACAATTTTCACATCCGCATTGTTATAAACGTTACCTTAACCAGTAGTGCGTAAATACGTATATGAAATCGAAAATCCACTTACGCACTACTGTACATCAGTTATTTATGACATCGAGTGCGAAGTACTTTATTAGGCTCTAGATGCGTAATCGTGTACACAACAGAGCAATGCCTGTATTCGCGAAAATATTTTCACGAATTTTCTCAAATTTTCACAAAAAAGTTTTTGCCAAAATTCACGAAAATTTGAGAAATTCGTGAAAATCTGTGAAAATATTTTCGCAAATATAGGCACTGCAACAGAGGGATCTAAAGTTAGTAGTTTTCGAATGTTATGATCTCGAGTTGCATAAAATGGTTTTTCATACCTAGGACCCGAAATCCGTCCAATATGAAAAATACTATTCGTACCACGGACTAAAAGTCTTTTTTAGCGTATTCGATTCCAGACTCGTATTCGATTCTATCTGGAAACTTCTCACACGCTAAAAAAGACTTTTAGTCCTAGGTACGAAATGTACTATTTTATATTAGGCACCAGACGTATACTGTCACTCGAAGCAGGAGCTTTTTACTGGTTGAAAAATTGGCTTTTGGAGTTACGTATATGCCCATTTTATGCATTCAAAAAGTGAAACTTCTCTTTCATTTCCAATCCTAACGTACATGGAACGTCTACTCGGCATAACTGTTTGATTCATATTACTGTTGCTCATACCTCCTTGACTAAGGCCACAATTGATTATAATTTTTTTTTTAATAACTATTAATCCAGAGAAAGTATAACGCCTACTGTTGACTAATGTTAAGGGATATAGGATTAAACAAAGACTGTGGAAGGGTGTGATGAATATTGTGTGATAACTCCGTAGCTACATGAAGATACTATTGCCGCTTTTAAATAATTAAAATCCTCGAAGTAATAGCGATAGTTGTGTTAAATCTACCTATACTATACTCTGAAAGGCATCGACTTGACCATATGGTCTCGGTGTTACCGTCGAATCTGTGCTGTTAGTTGGAAAGAGTAAGAGAACTGTTACGTTGTCACTTAAAGTCAAAAAAAATAATTTTGTTTTCAATATTTTTGGACAAGTCTTCCACAAAAACAAATCAATTTTGGATCAGCAACGAAATGATATCCATCGAAGAATTGGTAAACGATGTCGACTTGTTCACTGCGGATGGTATTGCTGAAGTTTGTGCTAAGATCAACAGGCTAAACGTGAGTAAATCGAACAAAGTTACGTTCACATCATTTAACAAGGATTCTATACAGGAAAACGCGAATGATCGCCTTGATGCCGTACTGTCTCGTCAATGTCATATAGAGTCAAAGATGAGCGGTATTGGTCGTGCCTTATCCGGTCTATCGTTGGTGTCAAATGATTCCCGAAATCTGAACGAAATGATTAGTCATACCGCTGAATTGTCTGAGAATGTCAGTGCAAAGGTTCGTCGGCTGGATGAAGCAAGGGTAGGTATCTGTGGATATTAGCTATTCGTCCATGAAGAACGAAAATATAAAATTCCGCACAAATTAGTCACGAGTGTCAGAATGTCAACAGCGTGTTCACGATCTCATTGACCTGCAATTGTGCTCCCAAGGTGTAACGACTGCCATCAAAGACGAAGATTTCGAAAAGGGTGCCGCCCACATAAATCGGTTTCTATCAATGGATCAGCATCTGCTACAAAGAACAGCTGACGATGTGTCCGGTTCAATAACATCAGTTAGCCAGGCGGTTAGTACGCTGGAAGCAGCTTTGCAACAAATGGAAAAAATAGTGTCACAGAAATTCGATGAAGCCGTCAAGAAAGATGATCTGGCGTCAGTGGAAAGATTTTTCAAGATTTTCCCATTGTTGGGTAAGCACACTGAAGGCATCGAGAAATTCTCAAAGTACATCTGCAGTAAGGTATGTCGTCGGCATTCTGTATTTGTTGTCACATCATCGTACAAATTCGTGTAATGCAATCAATCTTTCTCCAGCTGAAAACAAAGTCCCAAAAGGAATTGCGAGCGTCGATGGATGTGGCTAAAGCAGAAAAGCGAATGGCTGTAGCCTTTGCCGATACGTTAACTTTGACATTGGAAAATATAGCAAGAGTAATCGAGGTCAATCAACCAATAATCGAGAATTTCTATGGTCACGGACTGCTGTGCTACATGTATCCATTGCTGCAGAAGGAGTGCGACGAGGAAGTGAAACAACTGATAATGGAATTCCAGAAAAATCGACTCATCCAACGTCGCATTACGAATATCAACGATTACATCAAAAACAGTGGCCAGTCGTCGATTGGCCATTTCAGGAAACCTTCAGGTGGCTCGGTCGACAAGCTCAATCCGAAAGACATTGACGCGCTCATCGGAGAAATTACGGTTATGCATTCCAGAGCCGAGTTGTACAACAAATTTATGCGACGAAGAGTCACAGTAAGTTCAAATTGTTCAAATGGATCAGATTGTAGTGGTTGTGACACGGTCCATTTTCAGACCGACATTGAAAGTTCAACATTGAGCACTGCTGAAAAGCAGGACCGTATCCGAGATTTTGAACTGGCCCAATCGAAATCCGATCTGAGCAGACACATGCAAGAGCTGCTGGGAGTTTATTTGCTTTTCGAACGGTACGTCCTTACCGCTCTCATTATTTCTATTTCGTCCTAAATCTCATCCTTTGCACAGATATTTCATGGAGGAAAGCGTTCTTAAGGCAATATCAATGGATACCGTTGATCCGAGCCAACAATGTTCCAGCATGGTAGATGATGTGTTCTTCATAATTCGCAAGTCGCTACGGTAAGTTCCGTTCATTCGCTGTGCTTTTCACTCTTCTAATTTGCTTGCCACTTAGTCGATCGATAACAACTCAATCGCTGGACGGTATATGTGCAGTCATCAATAATGCCGCATCGTGTCTAGAAGGCGACTACGTCAGCGCTATAAAATCCCCACTGAAAGCTGGCTATCCGTCGGGTTACATCGATCTGGCCCAAGCGTACAACGCATTTCAAACATCCATTCAACAGGGTAAACTACAAACCAGTGACACAGAACATGCCCGCATCAATTTCATCGCCCAATTGAATAATGCGGACATTTCAACGGAATACATTGAAAGGCTGTGCACTGGAATGAAGGAGGAAATAACGGCTACCTATTCAGGTTTGACCGTTAAAGAAAACGATATCCTCGACAGTTGTTTAGCGGGTGAGTTGCATTTCGTTCGGAGAGATGTGAGAGATGACCAATAATTTCTAAACTTTTTAGGATTGAACTCGGTGCGAGACACAATGAAGGCGGCCGTTGACTTTGGCTTGCAGCAGTTGCGATCGATTGTGTTGAAACCACGCTTGAACACCTGGATCGATCAATTTACGTCGTACAATCACATTTTAACCGAGGTAAATATTTGCCAGCCCAACAAACACTTCGCAGACTCTTTACATCCATGTCTCTATTTTCACTATCAGGATGAACTATCGACGTATGAGGCTGGTGAAACATTCGTTCAGTCAATAATCGTTCAGCTAGACAGCCTGTTAGTCTCATTCAAATCGAGCATGAGCCAGCGGAACTACGATGCATTAGTCAGTATCGTTGCAACGGATGTGGCTGCACGGCTTGAACGAACGATCAAAAAGTGCACGTTCAACCGACTCGGTGGCCTAGTATTGGATCAAGAGGTGCGAACGCTTGGCTCGTATTTGACTGGTGCTGTTGCTTCGTGGTCGATACGTGACAAAATGGTACGATTAACGCAAATTGCAACATTGTTGAATTTGGAACAGGTAATTGGTTGGGCTTAATCAACGGCAATAAATTGTCAATGGAATGAATGCCGGGATCTTTGTTCACTCATTCATTGTAGGTGTCTGAATTATCGGAATATTGGAATCCGTTGCATCGAGACGAGACACCCGCTTGGAGGCTGAGTCATGATGAGCTTCGTAGCATATTGGCACTGAGGTAAAAGAGTTTTTCCTTTTTTTGGTTGAGCGAAGAGAGAAGAATAAAATTTCCCTTAACTGCAGGGTCGACTTTCATATGGAAGACATCAAACGATTGAAACTTTAAACTCAATTCCTTTGTGAAACGAAAAGTGGAAAAATAAAATTCAAATTGGCTTACGATCCGCGGTAACTTTTATTCATCGATAACATTTTTCTGCTTGCATTTGTCTCGCACACGCATCCAATTGTCAAAAAATTTGTTATATTCCTTGCTACTTCTACAAATAATGTACAGTTGCGGTCGACAGCCAACCGTGTTCAGTTCCTCCACTCGTTTTCTAATGGTCGTCAATGAATGACAAAATACTCGGGGAGTTTCTGCAATATCTACAGATACAAAACCAGCAGCGAATAAATAGTCCAGCGTTTCCTTCATCTGAAACCAATAAAAAAATTCCTTAATAGCTGATCCTCGATAACAGCGACCCCAAAGAGGTTACCGACCCGTGTCACACGGCAATTGAAAACACTCGGATGTTTTCGCAAAATGGCTTCTGTCGTTTTAACATTGTACTTCAATCGCTCCGCCAAATATTTGACCAATGTTTTGTCGCCTACTATCGCCTTTGCATCAGAAGCGATTTTGATTGATCTGCGTGAAAACAAAATCATGAAATCTGACCGAAATCGACCCACTTTTCGTAAATGGTTCTTTACGTCGAAAGCTTCTTATCCGTACACCGAATCATCCAAGGCATACATTTCTCCTTATTTCCTTCTCTGGCTCGCTTGAGTCGTTCTTCGATAATATCGGCACTGTATTTGAATGCCCACAGATCGTGCAGCAGGTCGATTGGTGCGATGTATTTCAACAGGACTTGCAGATTTTGATCGATCATTGCGAAAGGCTCAGTCAGTACAAACAATCGTTCGGCTATGAATTTTGTGACGATACACGGTTCGATCTGGAAATGATTCAGAATTTCAGAATTTTTTGGACCTTTCGGCCAGTTCTAGTCTAGAACTTCTAGAGCCTAAGACTGTCACAGTGTCAAACTACTTACATTCATCGCATCACTGATGTAATAAATTCGATGTTTCTTTGGCACAATTGTCTCTTCTCTTTCGGCAAGTTTCTTCAATTTTAACAATTTTGATTTGGACACTTGAACTAGGGGTGCAAAGTCATTGATGTCTATTGGTTTCATTTCTTTCACTATGCTGAGATTTGTACTGAGCTCACCTGAAATGTGAACAATCTTTCGCACATCATTTCAGCGACAATATAATCAGTCGTAACCATTCTTACTGTGACTTAGCGTTATCATCCTGGGATTGTCTAATATAACATTCTCGCGCACACCATTAGCCAATAGTAATTCGATACTCTTCAGAACATCTGTTGCTTTGCTGAGCAATTCGGAATGCATACTGCCAAACTGCTGGGCCCATTCTCTTGAACAGTTTAATTTATCCTGCAGAACATCTATGATGGTGGTAGTTATTCGCTCACGTTCAATATTAGGCGTTGCAGAATTCGAATCGTCTGTATTCCCTGTATTCACTAACTGTGGGTTAAGTTGACCGTTGTCGTTGATTTGATACCGATTAGCCGAAGATAGAACAATTTGATTTGAAAGAATCCGAAAATGAACTGGAGCTAAGAGATACCGTTGAAGTCCTGCGCACCGAACGAGTGAACGAATCATTTTTCGAGAAATATCAACAGTTGCGGCGGCATCAAATAAACCGATAAAATTCAAAGCAATTGAATGAGGCACAACCAAAATAAATCAAAAAATTGACACTTCTGCATAAGATCTGTCAGCACTGTGTGTGTCATTCGCGTCATTCGGTGTCATAAAGCAGAGTGAACGCAAATGTTCCCAACGCTGCCATCTAGATTTCAATTCATGAAAATCATTATGGAGAAGGTATGTACCTTATCTCTATGTAAGTGTTGATATCAAGGTTCTGAAAGAACAGGTTAAGACACTTACGAAGGCGGGTGAAACACAAATCTTGACAATTCAGACATGTATATCGTTTGAATAGTCAACTTGAAAACAAATTTTTTTTGTTAAGTTGAAATCGTCATATAAATTTTTCCAAAGCTAGTTGGCGCTACAGGAAAATTTTGATCACACCGCCTTCGTTATCAACTCGAAAGTGTCTTAACCTGTTCTTTCAGAACCTTGGTAGATATAACGAGAAGAGAAAAAGGAAGTTTTTCTGATATTTATTGCTGTCAAGTTGACACCCGCGAAATATCGAAATGATGAGCTACGACTATGTTTTCCGAGGAGGAGAACTACTCGGGTAATTGATTACACACCCTCGAAGGAAAAATTGTAAAATACAGTTCATTCGCTGATTGTTTCCTTTAATTTACTTCCAATTTGTCTAAATTTCTCGTATTTCCAGTCAATTCCTTGTAAATCCATCAATTCCTTCAATTTCTAGTATTTCTTGATGTAATTCATATTATTTACAGGATACTTCGGCAACTACGAAACTGCCGTAATTTCGACGGTTTTCTTTCGTTTTCTTTGAATTTGAAGGAAATCTTAAAAAAATTCTCGAAAAAAGAAATTTTTTAGAGAATTGTTTCTAAAAAGTAGGCAATGAATTGGCAGTAACAGAAATATCGTGGAATTATTAGAAACTAATAGGAATCATGAGAATGGAATGGAACGCCAAAATGGAATTAATCCGGTAATTGAAGGAATTGAAAGGAATTAGAAATTGAATTGCCACTCTTTTGGCCAGTGATATTCTTAGCTATGAAGATGCAGAAAGGAGACATGGGCGAAGTATAAGAAAAATGGAATTTCATTCACCTAGCATCGTAGGCGGATTGAGTGAAGAAGCTAGAAATCTATATTGATTTAGTGTTTAATATTTGATTGTATTGACTGTGATGATGACAATGATTGTATGTCAGCTTACTTAAGTAAACGCTAAAACCAAAGAATAAATAAATAAATTTTGCTCTGAGAAAAAGGACTTCACCTAGCACAAATTAAAGACCTTGCATATAGTTAACGTTGCAATGTGTGCAACATGACAAAACTAATAGCACACTCCACCGAACAGCCGTGCTTCCACCTATATAAAAAACACATACCGAACGAGCCAACCTTAATCGAAAGGCTGAAAATGTCAATAGCAGCTGATATTTAAAACCCTGGTTTTATTGTCCTCTTTTCGTAGCATTCTTTCTATTTATGCGGTAGAGTTATGCTTTGATTCATAAATTAGTTGGAGGTGTACTCTCCAATCGGTTGGAATTGTTCGACCCGTTCAACATTCAAATTCACTGAACAAATTCCATCTATCTGTGAATGTTACCACTTGAATAAATCCGTGAACACCTATGAACGAGCACATCAAATTATGTATGTTTTAGTCCATCTTAAATCATATTCTCAGCATGCAATGGCATAAAATATGTTTGCCAGGCGTAGTTCTTTTAAATAAAATTATCTAGGCGAAGTCAAAAGGCATTCAATTAATCGATAACAATAAAATATCAATCGAATGACACCGATGACATCCCACCAAATATGGTGCGAATATGGTGAATGGTTGCGCCATCTACATTTCGATTGATGGAATTAATCAGACAAGCGCTTTGTTGAAAAAATTGTACGAAATGTCAAAACCACTATCCTCGGATTTCAGTTGTTCATTCAGTTCAGTTGTGAGAACATCGTCAATTTGATTGATTTTTTTTATTTTGGTTTTCGCGGCTTGTGTTGTTTTGTGGAAACAAATGACGTTTAAACGAAAAATTGGATCGTAAAATAAATAAATAAAATTTTCGGTTCTTTGCAAGACCGTCTGTAATTCCGATAATTTTTCAAATGATTTAACCACTTCGGTGTGCGAAAATAATAAAAGTGTGAAAAGTGCAGTTTTTTTTGTTCTTGTTGGGTTGTTCATCGTGTAGATGTCACTTGAATAAACTATAATATTCTTGCGGTACACACGCACATATTGTGAGGCTGGAAATGCAAAATATGTTATCGAATTGAAAAAGCAATATAATTTTCTACTTATAAATGATGACGGACTTTATGTGCAATTTATTGGTGTTTTAGGAAAACAATCGGATAGTTTGCCATCAGAACCGTAATACAGGTGAATATTCTTACATTAATACTTATTCATAGATGCAATTGGATCCAAACCGGTTTATTTTGTTTTGGTTCTTGTTGCTGCTGACGTTTTACAAGGGAAAATGGAGGTGCACTGAAAACCTTTTTACCAATTTTCACTAGCGGGCTTTGATAAAATTTTCTATCCTTTCGCTGTCCTGTCATTTCGGTGGACACCCTCCCAGTTACTTATAAAAATTTATTTTGTTTACTGATTGGACATTTTCTTTTTACATTTTTGTGCAGCCCATTTGATTGATTTTTTTTATTTTGGTTTTCGCGGCTTGTGTTGTTTTGTGGAAACAAATGACTTTTACACGAAAAATTGGATCGTAAAATAAATAAATAAAATTTTCGGTTGCCATTCGGTAGATTTCATTCTGGATAGTTTGGATTTCTGGATTTGAGTGTTGATAAATTTGAACGTTTGTCTGTTAATTCAATTCTAATCCGACAACAACGAAGTCTGTTATGAATAGTTTTTGTTCACGGTTGCCTAAAATCGATTTACAGTTTTCTTGCAACAATCACAAAATTTGCTTGAAACTTTGCTGCACAGAGAATTCAAAATTATTATTATTTTTTTGCTTCCGACAATTGAGTCATTTCATTATGGAAGAATTTTCGGTCCATTTGTTGCATTTATTTTTTGTTATTATTCTGACTCATTTTTGAATAAAATAATAATCGGCAACGACACGTTAGCTTATTGGTCTGCGTAAAAAAAATGACAAACGGTCGTTACGACTGGATACACATCGAGTGGAGTGTGTGAGGTGGTAACATCAGTTCCACGGACTGTTATTGTCTTCCGTGATGTATATACGTGCGCTTCAAAACAATTTTGCCGAAATTCCATCGACAATAAAGTTTTTTTTCTTTTTCGTTGAACATTGTAATGGTCATTGCCCGATAAATTGAGTGTACACTACTCGAAACGAACGTACACAATTTATTGTTCGCATCTTGTGATTTTTATTTATTGGAAGATGCATCAATTATCGAAATTCCTTCTATATATCCAATCCATTGATGAATGCAGGACCGTAGCTAGTGATGACAGAACAAGTGAAATTTTGACTATATAGAATACTTCGAAGGAATCCTTTTTAATCGGCTAATTTGGCAAGTCAGTGGACTGATAAATAATACCGAGCAGGATTTAAAAAAACGCACAGATTCTCCTCTTTTGGAGACCCCGTTTCACTTCACTTACATCCCAAGAATCTGTTGATAATCTCCGACTTAGTTTTTTTTGGGCTCTATCAAATGCAATGTACATTTTCTAAGAACTAAATTCCCTACGGTAACAGAAAAACGTCGGAATACTATTGATGTTTTTGATTGTGAAACCCTTGATTCTTTAAGCCACCTCTCTTCAAGTGTAATCGTTTGTATGCATTTATGATGGTTTGACCGAAATTGCAAAATTTCCAGAATGAGTACCAGTACGCGAGGTACATTAAATTTGACGAAAATATAAGAAGTTCGTCTAAAGTCGGAGATTTTGATTTCATTCTGTCTCTGCAAGTGACAAAATAAAATATTTGAAGTACATTTCATGAAAAGTATTGACTCGTGACCTATTTTTAGAAGTTTTAGAAGAATTTTTAGGAATTTGGTAAGAATTTTATAAGAAATGTTAACAATTAAATTCATAAAAATAGGCGCTGTTGTGGACACTCGAAGAGTAACAACAACACAAGTCGTATCGAATTACCCAATACATTTGATGCTAACACATTACTTTGAGATATTCTTTGTATTAAGATTATTATTAATGGAATCCGAACCGAGGCTTACCGTTGTAGTAATTGAGTTTCAAATTTCAAGTGGTTTTCAGTTCAAGGATCCAACAATGCTCTAACGACTGACTTGGTTCATATCTTCGCGAACACATAGTCTTAATAGTTAAAAATATAGGAGAACGTTGTCGACAAGAATTCCTGTAATTCTACAAAGTTATCATTGCAAAAGTTATTGACAACCGCCTATTCGTAGGATAGGTCACTTGTGATGGCTCTGCCGGAGTTGCAGTTTAAGAGTTAAAATTATGCGTCGCTCATACACATTACACATCTGACTCTCATCAAAGCTGTAGAATGACAGAGATAATGTTCCGCTGATTCTATTGCATCACGTTTCTCAAAGTAAGGAAATTTTGAGTCAACGAGCAGTGACTCTTATGTTCAGTTCAAATGAATCTTTTGAAGAGCATGTGATTCCCCACTTTGGGTTCAACTCTTTCTATTAGTCCTTGATTTCATAGGTAGGCTTTATGGCTGTTCTTATTTTTTGGGGATTTTTGGTCTTAAAGCAAATCTTATTTTGAGCTCAGACTCGAAAACACAATGTGCCACCAATTATGCTACCAATTTTGTCGTCTAATAAAATTCTATCGGATTTTGATGCTTTCAACAAATCTAAAAAAAAACTCGTAAAAATTATCCGGAATAAAAAGACGTCAATAAAACATAAAATTTATGTAATGCCACACACTTGAGCATCATAAAAATCAATAATTTGATAAAACGTTTTTTTTTCCTCTCTAGCTCAGACTGAAATTAAGCAGGAAAACCAATTAAATAAACCAATCCAGTCTACGAAAAGTTTTTTTTTTGCTTTGGCTCTTTTTTCGACACTTCGTTAAATTGAACGCTCCTATTAATTCATTATCAAAACCATAAAAATTATTAATTTATTAATAGGAGTGGAGAAAAAAAAATAGCGCGCAGACAAATCTAATACCATATCCACCACAGCATCTCGAAAACATCGAATGAATATATGCTGGTGAAATGCACACTATAACCGTATGGTACACGTTTATATACGATTTGTAAACGGTCAAGGTTATGGGTGTTACAATAGTTTTTACTATGCTGGTGCATGTAATAAGGCTATTACATGCATAGGCATAGGCCTTTACATCACTCGCATAGTAAAACGTCGTACTACACACGGAAAATAAAGTGATATCTCGTATCATGATGAGTAAATGTACCTCGGGCTAAAGCCCTCGGTTACTTTTACTCATCTGGATACGAGATATCACTTTACTTCCCTTGCATAGTAATGTACTATTTTTTTGTTTATGTAACAATTTTGCGTTTGGAAATACTTAGTTTATTGTCATGATGAACCAGATGAGACTAGTCGAAGCTCGGGAATGGCATTGGCGTATTGCAGCCAACGTTTCGCTTTAACACTAAGAAACTTACTGAAATCAATTTGTCCTATTCTTAGTGTTCTTGATAGTGCCAATTGATAATAATTATACGTTAATTATGTCCGAAACTCCTCCATCGTAGGTAGACCGCGGTTATCCATTTTTCTTTAGTTTACTATACATATGATGATTTGATTGATTTATGGGAATGAGGGGTAATGACGCGCTCACCGGGTAATACCGATCATTTAAAGATTTTGTTCGACTTTGTTCTAAGTGGTTGGAATTACCCTAAATTTTTGAGTGGTCGCCATTCTTCGATTTAGCTACTATCATTTATGGATCGTATACTCCAGAGTTGTGTGCCCTCGGAGTTTTATGTAATTTATGGAAGGTCTAACTGACAGTATCGGTTTTCTGCTATTATCTTGTCCACCGTTCCTGTTCTTTGTTTTTTCTTTGTCATTAGAGGTTAAAAAAAATCAATTTGACCCGGTAGAACGAGAACACGGTGATGATAATGCCTAAAGTTATTTTAAATAGAGCGTTGAAAAGTTACGCCTCCATTTCCAAGATACTTATCGAACGTGTTATCAAATTCATAATTTTATTTCATTCAACGTGTTGGATTAATTTTTTTAAATAAAAAAAAAACGTTCTCTGGCTTCATATTTTTCAAAGAGAATTAGCAGATTTCGTTTGAGACTTGAGTTGTTCCACATGAAAGTGTGGAAATCGAAAATATTCTGCTTCACTTTTGTCACATATTTAATTCCCTATAACAACAAAATGTGCTAGTTTAGACTCCTAGACTTTTTTTTTATGACTTTGCACAACTCCTGCGTCCAATTATGCACGTATTTGATGGAGAATCTAATCATGTTGGCGCTTAAATTGTCGCACAAATAAAGATGTGATAAGTGTCGTCAGAACACAATAAGTTTTTCTTTATCTAAATATAAATGGCACGGAATGAAAGTTTTTTTTTTCTGTTTGTTTTTATTTGCTTTCATACGATAAGCAACGAAACGATCCGAAACATCGAATGTTTTGGTTGTTTATAAAAGCGGAAAAATTGTTGACGGTTTCGGTAAATCGTTTTTTTTTCACTTGTTTCTGCCTGACTGGACATAGAAATTTTTTTTCTAAAGTTTTTCACTCAATAAATTATTTTACGTTATTTTTCTCGAACGATAAGGTGTTGTGTATGCGGTGTGGCTTTCTATGCTTTTTCTATTACTTTTATTTTGACTCGGAAGTGAGGTGCGTTCTCACCATTTGAGACAGCTCTGAAATGTACAATTTAAAGAAAAATTTAGTGTGACGCATTGTTTACATTCGCCATGTACGCGATTTCACCTTTTGAAGTTCATCAAAATTCCCGGCCTTTGACTGAAACATTTTTTTTGTTATCTTCGAACAATAGTACTGGACATGTAAGATATTTGTGCTGGCCCCGTATCTACTCGACAATTCCTATCCAATGAGCCCCCACACATTGATACCCATAGCCTGTAGCGGCAGTTACTCACGCACAAAAAACACTTCACCAGCCAATAAAATAATATTAAAATTAAACGACTGCGGTTTTAGACTATTAAGGCCAAGGGCTCTCTGAGCATGTAAACCAAGCGTCGCTAAAAAATAGCTCCGACGGAGACTGGTCCACTTTCAAAAAAATTCCCTCTTTTCATAGTCAAAGTATTAAATGAATCTAACTCTCTGCATGTGCCAAATTCCACGAGTATTTCCACTGTTCAAAGATGAATGAATTAAGTCACCTCTTGGAATGAAATTGGTCGAAGTGAGCCAATAATTAAGTATAAATACGAGGTGCTTGTATGAATGAAATTTAGAATAAACATGAACGTTGAAAGGGCAACACGCCCGAAATAAGTGTTTCATTCTCAGTAGAAAGAATTTAGCTTTCTGGAACTGTGATGTGCGGGGAGAATATCCCTTCCAGTGGCTACAATTCTGTTGTTAGTGAGCCGACTGAATTCTAAAATTTCGAATATTGCACCTTTAAACGAATTAACGTTGAGTGGGTCGACGAATGAGTTATTGTCCACTCTTCATTTAATGATCATGGTTTTGAAAGAATACTTTGTGTCTACGTATTTGAATAGCCGTCTGCTCAGTATGATGATATCAATTATCCAGTTTCTCTATTACACTGCTTTTGTTGTGCTTTTGACTGGGAATCATCTTTTAGTAACAATTTATCCAAGTAACTTCTTCAATTTCGTCCGCTATTTTTAGCCGCTCAAAATTTTCAAATTTCAAAAATTCGGAACCGGCTTGTCCGTGAATGTAGGATTTTCCGTAATACATGTACAAAATGAAAGTACCTACACGCGTAAATATTATTTTTCCATTTCCATTTGTTTTGGTGCTTTTGCAATTTTAATTTTACTGTCCGTCATAAAACCATATCAATGTGCGAATACATAATAAAAGAACAGATTGAATTTGTTGCCAATTTCATACGTATTTATTATCAGCAATCGTTACGTGCCACACACTTTATCTGGACATATTAAAAAAAATTAAAATACAAAACGCCACCAATACGGAGATAGAAGTAAAATTTCAATGCATGAATTTGACCTCCGGTTTATCATAATTGACCTTAACATTTATTCCTTTTTATTTTTCATTAATTTTTTGTTTTCAATTCGTTCTTCCACTAAATTAACACACATACCTAACGTTTTATAGCGTTAAACTGGTTTATTTTTGTGTTAAAAACGTTCTGGGTTCGCATTCCAGCATTAGTTTTGTCAATATAAATTCTATCTGAAATGGTTCGCTTGAAAGAATTTTTTTTGGTTTTGCAGAGTCATTGCGACAAATGTAATTTAAATCGTTTCCTCTTAAATGGTGATTCGATGTAATGTATAATTTTGGTAAATCACATTCTCGCGTAATGTTGCACGTTCAATGAATTTAACCCGAACTGAATACGACGACGACGTTCGCTCTTCCCGGTTAATTCAATGTTAAACTCAATTGAGTGTTAATAAAAATGAATTGAAAGACGAACAACGAAAAAGGCTGAGTTGGCTAGAGGTGTTGTGTCGTTACAATTTTTTTATTATTATTATTATTATTTTCGAGTTGATTCACGTGAAAAAATGTTGAGGTGGCTTTTCGGACACAAAAGTATGTAACGTTAGAAGAAAGAAATGCATTATCGTTCACAATAATCGACAATCATTTCGAATTAATTTTGAATTTTGTTTTGTTTCGGCGTCGGTTTGTTGAGTCATTTCTATTTGTTGTGTACAATTCGTTTTTGAGTGTTGGCTTGGAATGTTTCACTCGATACAATCAATATGGAATGCCTACATGATTACGATGATTACGTCGTTTTATACGATTTTATGTTAGATAGTTCTGAATAACACAAAAGTGGCTCCGTAACGAAAAAAGAAACGTCTTACAGTAAACGTTCACTTCTTGTCAGTATTTAAAAAATAATAATAATAATTTTAGGAAATTTTAGCAATCTTTAGAATTTTTTAAGGCCAGATTAAGGTGCCTTACTTCGCAATATAAACGTTTACCGATATGAAACACATTAGCCTGGTCTTAAGAACTTTTTAGAATTTACAAAGAATATTAGGAATCTCTAGAACATTTTATGAATGTTTCAGGAATTTTTGAAAATCTTAAGGCCTTCAAAGCAAACATCGAGCGATGTAAAACGCCTTTTTTTATTCGATTTAGGGTCATTACTCTTCAGTTCCTATGTTTATGTCCAAGTCACGTAACCAAAAGAACTCGCTTCATTCAATGATTGTATGTCGCCATCTAATCTCCGCAGTGGACAATCATATAAATTGTGGTTCATCACTATTTGGAGAATCACCAAAAATTCCAATTGTGCAGTCATTCCGCACAGCATCCATGATCAGATCGAAAGCGATTTAATATTTGTCATTCGTGAGAATTTGTAGAATTTTAAGGACTTTACTTAAACGAACAATAAGCTACTCGTCGGTTCAATCATTGACATGTGGCGAATTCAATCAATTTCGATCGAAGAATTCCCTTTTTATGCAAACAATGGGATTCTTCATATGTACCGTACAAAATAATCAGCATTCTGCATTTACAGGGAATAATTATTTTTCCCCAGTAACAGAAAAAATGTCGATAAAGGAATATCGATGACGTCATTTTCAATGTTATACAAAATGAGCAGACATTTTACTGTGGCTCTTCAGGAAAATTTACAAACAAATACCTAGAAAATTTGGAGAAAGTCAAGAAATTAGAGAAAATTATTTGTTATAGATAGAGGCCCAGCATATCCGGATATGTTTGTTCACACGAACTTCTTCTTCGATTAAATCTGAAAATGTTTTTATCGTATTTTCTGTGTCTGAAGCGAAAACCGTAAAACGGTAAGGTTTATCGAAGATCATGACATCATTAACCAACCAGTAACCCAAACAAAGATCACGAAAACAACTAACTTTTTCGACTTCATATCCAATTTGATTTAAGATGTATCCGTTTTTAGCAATTTAATTAATATACTCACCTACACTCTCCATACACACACAAAACACTAATAAAAACACTAATAAAATAACATATCGAAATTCAAGATGTTGCGACTAAATCTTTTCCAATAACATGCAGACACATATTGCGATAGATATAGCACATCATCTTTCGCCAAAAAAATATTGAATTTCAGACGAATATTATTACCATTAAGTACATCATCGTATAAGCCTTTAAGCAATGTGTTCAATCAAGCAGACAACGATATAATATTAAACAAAACTGTAAATAGGAAGACGAAGTGAACAAAAAAAAAAAAAAAACTCGCATTGAATTATGTTCGCCCTACATTAGAGTGGTGTAAATGATATTGTCAATTAAAAGCTATCTATCGGCTTCAATCGTTGATCGTTTGTTTGTTGGTTTTTTTCTTCTCATTCTTCAATCGGAATCACCTCAATCGATTGAGCAATATATCAAACGAATAACCAACGGTAATAATGAATGTCTAATGCAATTTCCACGCGCAAAATAAATGGTATGACCATTTTTGCGAAATGAAGAAATAAAATAATGTTAAGTCGTCTGGATTTTGTTCAACCACATTGGACAACTTTACAATTTATATTTGAAAGATGATAACAACGACTAGCCAAACGATATAAATGCGAAAATGAATAGAACCTGTTTCGAAAATGAGATGAGGTCTTAGTTTATTGTTCGTATCCGTAATATTTTTCGCATTCGTTTTTTTTTCATCCTTCTCTCGAATTCTTGATTTGTTGTTATACATAAAAATGCTGCACATCAATTGTAACAGACGATAAAGTAACCTGCACATTATGACTTGGAAGTTTGTTACAAAAATAGCGAAATTTAGTGTTTCGAGAGAGTAAAAAATGTTTGTAAACGTCCAATTAATATGTAATAATGGACGTCATTGGACACAACCCATAATGGAACTAAATGAAGTCCAGTTTTTATCACGAAAAAATTTCTAAGATTGATTGAGTTAACCTAGTATATGTAACTAAACAAGCCACAACGTGACAATGCTAAAACATTATTAATAAAAAAAAAATGTTTAAAAAAAACGCAGAATGACACATATCTCAAAACAGTTAAGTATAGAGATGGTATGCCATGATAAATTTTCATGTCTGATGGTTAAATGATATTCCATGTATGGTAAATTCAATGGTTCTGATCTAATGCTCACTTAATGTCTTCCAGTATGATTGAAGAACATGCGCGAGAAAATGACTGATGGGATGCGGTTCTATTGAAAATATATTGAAATTATAAGTTGATGGGATGTTTATGCCATGCATCCGAGAGACTGCATTGCATCATTATTTTGCAGACATAATATTTCCCCCCGGTTCAAATGTATAGTAAGATGGTACGATTGGTATGTTGTAGACGTTATGTTATTATACACCTAAATGAAATATAAAATCGAAGTTATTAACGATGAGAGATTTGTATTTCTGTCGTGTGTTTAGCTTATTAAAAGATTTTTCTCTGAAGCTAATTACATTCAATTACAATTTATTATAGCGGCCCATGTAACCAGCTTTTTGCGAACTTGAAATGAACAATTTGTATTCGTTATACCATATTTTGAATCGTTGGTAATTACGAAGTTTGCTCTCTGTGTTTTTATAAAATTAATGGGAAATAATCGGAAATGCGTTCCGCGTTTATGGGATTGATTTTCAGCTAGTACGATAAAAATTTCGACTGGCTAATTGTTCCGTTTCATCGCGTAATCTGTAAATCTCGTCAGTTGTTTTCGTTCCTCTATTATGACAAAATGTCTCCACCGACAGCAGCCGTTCGATTTTTTTCTACAAATTCTATGAAAATATGAAAATAAAAGAGAAGAAGCAAAACTATTCCTTCAAGAGGCCATGTCCCATTTAATTTACGAGGCGTTTGAACTCTTCGTAACTTTTTTTGGCACACTTTAGTCCTATCTTCCCAGTTACTTTTGACTTCTTTTCGATGATCTCTTCAACCCCTTAAGAAGTGGTAACCTTATCGACTTATAACAATTAAATCTATTACTTCTCTTGTTAAAAGTGTCATCTTGTGTTTAACCAGAAATCTTTTACTTCAATTGTTCAGAAACTATTCGTTTTTTTTAAATATAAAAAGTATCGCTGTTTTTTGCCGCTGCTATCGATAACAGATGATTTAGTAGTAGGTTGCAAGTTTACTGAAACAATTATTTTCTACATGTAAAACGAAATTTTGCTCAGATCGAACATAAACCCATTCTCAACTAAAAAAACTCCCGTTCTGAATGTACTTAATGGCACATAGGGAAACTTTCTGTGAACGAATGATCCAGATCCCGCAAAATACACTGAAATACACAAATCTAAAACGAAATTTTGTACCCCCCGAATTCATTCAGTTTGAAGACTAGTCACGTTTTGTGTTAATCAAATTTTTCTTTATTCTGTTCAATAAATTATTCAACTGTAAAAAGTCAAGCTATAAAGTATTGCTCCATCACATCCCATTATTTGAGCATATTTTAATGTAGACTTGCCTCGAAAGACATTTTTTATTGTATAAATTCACAATCACTGTCTACATACAGCGACCATGCCATCTTCATCACATACATATGAAATGTGGCAGTACAGCAAACAGTGTTTAGCACTGATTGTTTTGATTTCGATACATTCCATTTGTCTTCAACTGAATTTTCTAATAAAAACAAAAATCGAGAGAGGAAAAAGAACCATCCATTTCATATATGAAATGAAAATACAGCAAATGACGTGGTCGGTTTACGTGTATGCATATCATTTGAATACATAACCCAATGGTGAACGTGAAACCGAACATTATATTCAACTTATTTTCCATTTTAATTTTTTTTTTTTAAATATATTCCCATGCTCATGATGGTGTATATTACACTAATTTTAGATGTTAATGTTTAATGTTTATAATTACTAATTTAACACAACGCAGTGTTTTGTATACAAAAAAAATTTATTCGATAGAGAGTTAAAAAAAAATTACCTATGAAGCCTGTAAACATGTACGTATGTGTAAACACATCCACCAGCCAGTATGTGCATACATATATATTTGCCAGTTCTATTTTTTAATTTGTTTAAACGGATTATATTCAAACCATTTCACTCGCTTGAGCGTTATTTCATGCAAACATGTTACTCTTAATCCGATGATACACATTTGAAGCAACTTCGACCACATTTCATAGTCTTTTCTGTTGAATATTTTAGTGGCTTTCTACAAAGCGTTTTCATTGTCCTTTTAGACGTTGTGACTATATTTTAAACGGAGTCAGCATCGCGCAACAACAACATTTTGTTGTCTATATTGGGAATTTCGTAAATAATATTCAATCTGTTCGAATAAAGATGGTTGCTTCAATACTCCATCTTGAAACACCGAACATTACGAAAGAATCGTTCCAGTTGGGATTCTGCATAAACTACGCGAAATATGAAGCAACGCACACATTAAATAACTCGTTTGTCCTTTTTCTAAATTTGTGCATATTTGAAAAACGGTTCTATACTCTTAGTCTATATGATGGTGACAATGCGTGCGATTATCACGCGAATATTATAGTAACTCATATATAAACAACTGGAACGATTCTTTTGTTATATCTAGCGTTTGAAGAAAGAGCAGTGAGTATACTCTGACTCGTCAGATATTCGTCTGTGTTTTATCATATTGTTTCGAAGTGTCGGTTTAGCGTTTCCACTCAGTTCTGCTTCCAATGTTTTTCGGTAGAACGTATCCATATTTCGTTTGATTTTGCAATTGCAATTAATTACATTGATGACTTTGGGCTATCCATTTTCGGATATCAATTCCCTCAGTTTTGTTTACTCGGAATGTTCGCCTGAGTTTGTCAACAAAGCGAATGTGTGTCATATCCTGGAAATCTCACAATTATTCATTTCCTAACAAAATTCATTTCCTCATCCACTGCAAACATTAAGATTATTGATTAAGAATGTCAGAATGGGCTTCCGGTTTGCTGACTACAACATTTAAAAAAGGACTCATCAAACGAGTCATTTCCTAATAAAATTCATTTCCTCCTCCACTGTAAACATTGATTAAGAATAGTATCAGAATGACCGCCCAGTTTGCCGATTGCAACTACAGAGACTTTTTAAAATTAGTCCTTAAAGCGGTTCATTTCTCAATGAAATTTATATTAAAATAATCGCGAAAGTGTCAAGGATCGTTCCAGGCTTTTATCCTTATTATTGTTTACTCATCATATGAATCAGATTCGTACCCCATAGTCAAAATTATTGATGTTGTTGGTACAAGTAATTTGTTGTTCCGGTGTCTGTATTTGTTCTCAATTCTACGTCCAACGTCATAATGTTTACATTGAAAAGAAATGACACAGAAACACAGTTCTTAATTCCGATACACAAGATTCTATAAATGCGTAACAGGTATACAGCACGTATAAAATAATAATCATCACACATAGCCTTCATTAAATCATTTATACGCAAATATTCGAAATACATAAAATTCAGTTGTATTCGATAAAATGAACTGAATTTGTAAAGATGTTTTTTTTTGTAAAGATATGTCCGTCTTTTTGTGGCGGAACGCATATTAAATCAGTTATAAGAGTTGCCTAACATTTCGCGCAGACACAATGTCATCTTGCATTAAATTTAATTACCATAAAATTAATTCAGTTTTTTTATTGTCTTTTTTTTCGGTTTTCTCATGACCATGTTTACAACTAAAAATTGAAGAAGGAAAAATGGGTCAACACTGTTCGTTACAATATAATATTAAGAAAACCGAAACCACATCTTATATTGTATATAAACTGAATTTAAATAAATATTTTATATCTTGTCTTACACTGCAACAGATCGGCCGACCTATATATTTAATATACAGCAACAACACACAACAAAAAAAATGCAATCATCGTTTTTGGCGAATGATATTGCGAATGATACGCTGACATACATGGTTCTGTTGCTCAAAATGCAACAATACCAGCAATAAATTCAAGAACTTTATAATTTACCACAAAGTAATAACGTGATGCAATAATGTATTAATTTACAATTTTATTTTAACGAATTAAAACCACAGGGTTTACTAAGGATTTTATCAACAAAAACTGAATGCAATTATTATTGACTGATTCGAAAGTGAAGTGAGAGGCCTAAAAAATTCCATATTCAGTCCAGGTGTAGGACTATTGAGAAAGGACTTTCATAGGACTTAAAAATCGTTGGGATTCTCACAGGGCTTTGACAAAATTCTGACAGAATTCGGAATATCTTTTTTTGAAATTGTTTCGGAATTAAACGGAATTTTCCTTTAATAAGGGCTGATTTCCCTTTAAAATCTGATTTTCTTTAGATTCATTCGTTTCTTTGAAGAAATCCTAAAGAATGATCATGGTTACAAATAAAGCAAGAAGTAAAATCATCGAGGAATGTCCAAACATTTAAAATATGAAGTATACTCTAACCAGGAACGGGACACTATTACGTCTGCACAACGTCTGTACTCCCGATGAGCGATGAATGAAGTCAAATGATAGGGATTGATATTCCTGGCAATTTATGTTTTCACCCCGGTTAATTCACTTATCGCCTAATGTTTCATCATTATAGAACTATAGAACTTCACGGAATGAATCGCACCTACTTAATATGAGGACAACTAAGTTACTCATACGTTAAATGATTGGTTAACCCCACAGCTAGTGGGTGAGTTTCACTATGTGAAGTTTTCTGCTAACACATCGTTTACACACGATTCATTCGTTCTGAGCAATATTCGTTCGTTGAAGCGTAGTGCAAGATCTAAATCAATTTACTTTATATACCACACATGTATAAACATTCAAGCAGGAGGCTCGGTTAAATTTTTTTTAATGAAATAAGCTCGGCATATCGGATATTTAATGCATTACCTCAATGGTCTGAATTGACTTTCAAAACCGTCATTCCATGTTACTAAGCAATTTCGTTTCTTTACACCATTCAGCTATTTTGTCAACTATACTACCCTAACCGGATATTATAATAACTCCTTTCGACACCAATTCAAACGTACGAAACCAGCAACGAGTCCCTTTTCATTCTCTCGTTATATTACACAATTTCCATCACCCTACCATAAAATATCTGGCTCAATGGCATCGTTTACAAATATCTCTCTTACGAATTGTAATACCACTCTAAAAATTTAATTAATTAATCACGCACCACAAGTAAGGGTAGGCAGAATCGGGCTCAATGCAGATATTCGACGATATTTAAATTAATTTTACGAATAAAAATAGGAAGTCTGAACGCATTTGCATATGCACTGGTTTAAATGAAACGAAATTGTTTAAGTTATAATATGTGCATGACGCACAGAAGATAAATTACGAGGGATACTTCAGATTAATACGAAACAAAAAAAAAGTTATGCAAAAAAAAGAGAGTTCGTGCATTGCACGCTAAACTAATCATTTAAAAGCACAAGAGAATTTAAATGATATATCCACATTAAACCATATAGACTTGACTCGTCCATTCCATGCAAATATACATTTATCAAACGCAATAATCTGTAATCGCAATGATACACACACATCACATCTAAATAATTGCAAGCAATTATTTAGAATTAAAGTAAATTTTCGTTATATATATTTCTCCTGCTTCTCATGCGAGATACGGAAAATAAATGTGTGGACTTGGCTTGGTGTGATATGTTGCTGTTGTGTTCTAAAATGTATGTTACGTATATGTCAGTCGTTTATTTTTAATACCTTCAAGGGATATGTGAGTGGTAAAAAATCGCCAATGTTTCGACTTATCGACGGATCGCTGTATAAAGAAAGATTATTTTGTTCTCTGTATGATGCTGCTGCTGCATCATCACAGAGTTTAAAGAGCCATCCCATGACAACAACAAAAAAAGCGGTAGACATAAAAATCATAAAAAAATACATTTATTGCTACTGTCGTTCGGATTAAAAGGGTTTTTTTTGGGATTTGATTTTTGGTTCTTTTTTTCAGCGATTAAGGGTATAAATGTGACCGAACATAGGAAGTCAAAAGGATTCGATGACACGCATTGGATAATTTATGTGCCATAAGAGGGGCATGTCGAATGGTATCAGGTAGCGAAGCCAATATATACAACACACACAAAAAACATATCGGAATGAAAGGTGCAGTTAATCTTTGTTCTCTCGTGTTTATTATTAAATCGGTTCAACTTTTAATTCGTTTTTGTTATTTTATCTGGGTGTGTCGTTTGTTTTCCATAAAATCGCGTTAGAAAGTCTGTAATATTAGGTTGATATATCAAAACAACATTTATCAACATTCGACACATATATAAAGTATACCGCGCGCGCAGCTTATACTCGGGTATAGTATTCCATTCTTTTACAATTTCTAATTATAATCATTAAATCTTCTTGTTGTTAACTTTTAAATATTGCAATTATGTTAATCGGCACGAATTGAAGCCATACACTTTTCGTTGTAATTTTATTTGTAACAATTCCATGATGGTGGTAATGTATAGCAGAAATTTTCAAATCTTTTCATTGTTTCGTAAACATAAAAACATTGACTTTGGCTAATTATACGACTGTCAGGTGTAATTCCGTTTTGAAATGTTAACACAGAGTAAACGAACCTTGCGTGTTTCGGCGGAGAGGCAATGCCAAAACGATCTGGGTTTATTTTGTGGGATGAACATTTTTACGGAATAATTTAACAAATTTTTCGTTATTCACTTTCGTTTGCATGACAACTTTCATTCTTTTTTCGGCAGAATGTTCTCTAATTTTTTAGCCTAAGACATATTCGGGACTTTCGAAGGCGAAACTGCTGAATGTATAATAGGAGCATTCTCATCAATTCCACATAATTTCAGCTTTGGTGAAAAACTAGTTTCTCTGTTCATTCGTTTAAAGTCAGTCATTGAATGAAGACCCAATGTTTAAAAGGCCTTTTATTCCCTAGATAGTTTAAAACTTCTAACAGGTTATGGGCCCAGATCCGGGATATGTCAGTGGAGTAAAGAAGTCAATTGTTTGTGAATTGAGTAAAAGGAATTAGTGTAGATCTGTATCCAATGAAATCATAATAATAATAATAATAATAATAATAGCGTATGGTTATTGTTCAGCCGGGAGGACACATTTTAAGTGACAGATTCGGCTGACATTTGCTGCTATAGCTAGTGAAGGCACTTTTACATGATATTGTAATGACCTAACACTAAGGACCACATGCTTAACGTGAATTCCGTATCACGCCTTCTAAGTATTTTACAGTTAAATGTTATTTACAGCAAAGTTTGATGGACGAAAGAACAGAACAGAATAGAAAATTAATAAAGAGAACAACAACAAAGAAAATAAAAGAATGAAATTGAAGAAAAAGAAAATGACTTTTAGCATTGAAGGAGGTGATAGACAGGAGAAGACTACATCTACAAGGCCACAGAATTTGAGCAAACAAAGTGAAGAAGTAGAATTTAAAAGAAGACCATGACACAGAAGAATATTTGGACCAGAGTTTGATCGATTTTGTTTGCCATTATTGAGAGAGCGGACGCTTTCTTCTATTTCGTGGAATTAATGAGAATGAGAAAAAGTGTAGCATTCTCATCAAAACCATACAATCAAGTCAGCTCTGGTAAAAAGCTAATTTCTCTGTTCCTTCGTTTAAAGTCAGTCAATGATTAAAGATCCATTTTCGTAAAAGGTATTGGAATAAATTGGAATTTCTAACTACGCAAGCAAATATTGGGACAGATACTTTATTTTATATTGGTGAATAATAGAAGGAAATAGTGAGCCAATAGACTCCCTCGAGGACTTTTATTATCTGTTTTAGCGGATTGGCGCGTCATATTATCCCGTATATTAACCCAAGGTACTAAATCCCGCATTATATTCAACGCAATTGTTCTGTTTTCTGTGTCATATCCCCATTTTTTCTCTCGTTGTATGAGTAACATCTTGTTAAAGCAAATATTAAGTGAAAGGATCGTTGAACGATCTGATATTTAATTGTAACGAAGCTTTTTTTTTGTTTAATTATTTCTTTCTATACTTATTGCACCATTGAACGGCAGTTATCTGTTACAAATTGAGCGAATAAAGGAATAATAAATTATTCTAGCAATAGTTTGGAGAATTTATTGCTCACGTTTTTTCACAGTAATTAATCAAGAGATTCTTATTTATATCTGATAATACCTCAATAATGGATATAAACCGAATTATTACGACATAGTTTGGTAATTTCATATTTTTGTGTGTGTTAATATCAAAGGTAGTTGTGTTTCTTTTCACGAATTTTAATGATTTAAAATTAATCTTTCCGAATAGTTACAACAGTCTATAACAACAGCAAAATTATTGCGTAATATCATAATTGCCATAAATCACAATTAAAATTCCCTTCACGCAGTTTTCTACAACCGAATCCTATAAAGAGTCTGTTGAAGCATATACAGTCCGTAGAAAAATCTGAGTGTTACATTCATTGTATTTTGGAGCTTGAATCAAATAATATACATAACAACACTTGAGAAAAAAAAATCGTTTGCATTGTATACAGGTTTTGTTTGAAGTTCTTTTGTTTCTCGAAATTATTTCATTTTTTGTTGTTGTAATTTCAATTTACATTGCAATTTAAAAAAAATCTGAACATTGAATACAGAATTTTTCAAGTGGCAGATTGTGTACAATGTTATTTGCCATATTTGGTAGCTAAACGATGATCACAATCGGAAGACCAATTTTTCTAGCCGAATCTTTAAAAAAATCATGATTGTTGCATTCGTGGAAGGAATAGTCGTTTGTAGTCTACACAATTTTTAATTTACATTTTAAAAGTGTATAATGATAAAATCTATTATTTTGTTCAAAGAATCACTTAGTGTTTGATACATAATCTTTTACTTCATTTGTATCGACGTATATATAAGGTAGAGTTTAGCAGACGTCATCGCTTGTTTTTGTCGTTGCTGTTGATAACCAATGAATTCTTTTCTGAAAATGCAGCAGGAACGAAAATTTGCACTGATGCAATGTACGATGCATACAACGCGATCCGCACGTATAAAATGTTTTTCTGATAAAGCACGTTCATGTACTTACACTTACAATGCATGTAAGGCAACTGGGAATGCAAATTTGATGTATCATATGGAAAATGTTTATAAGGGTTAGAGGGTGGTTGGTGAGCGTGACTGTAATTTCACTACATATATTTCGGTGTTCGTCAACTTGAGTTTACAAAAATACATTCAACGTGGAATTTCATACTCAGAGTGGTGCAGACTAAAACATTGACATCGAAAATAACAACTTCCAACCAACTTTGACAATATCGAACAGACAAAACCGACTGTTTCGGTCTCGAAAAAATCAAATTACACTTTTGAACTCTCTCTCTCTCTCTCTGCTCTTAGTTTCGATACATAAAAAGATGAATATAGAGATCCTGACGCCTAAATTGCGAACGAACGTTGTATACACTGAAGGCAATTACTAAACTTTTGTTTCCCGTTGAAAGTTTCTCGTCATTCTAAACTAAACTAAACTAACAAAACTGTCTCCCATTAGACGATGTATTTCCCATGTGCCATATAGCTTTAAGAAGCGAAACACACGAAAATATTGTATGGGCCATTTGCATAATTTTGATAAAACTTTCTCTTTGATGTCACCGAATCGACGATAAGAACGCCCAATACATACGACATTTTGATTTTTATTTTTATGTTGCACCAAATAAATAGTCAACACGGTTTATCAACCGTAATGTCCAATGTCTGATATTTGAGTAAATTTTCGATTTTTCCAAATATTTACGAACCAACTATCTGAGAGAGTATGGTGAATTGATGTTGAAAGAACTTCCTCATCAAGTGCATAAACTGTAGATGATTTGATTGTTGTCTCATCGCTTCTGTACCGTGCCAATTTCAAAAGAAATATTGGAGTGAAAAAAAAAATTCTTGAATTTATCGAAAAGTTTACAAAATGCAAAATTTATGAAGAAAAAACAACACCCAAGACTGTAACCGTGCGACAGTCAGGTTCTTTAAAAAACAAATCATTTCTTTCACACAGAAAAAAAAAACATTTGGCATATATACCAATTTGACGTGTGCGTATTTTCACTTTAAAATATGAATGTGGTTTCGTAATTCTGTCACAGCAACTAAACAAAATCAGTGTTATTTTGTATGAATTGTGAAAGATTTCAATATAAGACTGATGGATTTTTGAGTGGCTTGTGTCTGAATTGGTTAAAATCGTTTTAAATGTTATAAGCTAATTCGTCACATATGAAAGGTAACAACATGAAATTGATAAATTGAAGAATATTGAATAGTTAGTTAAGTTTCGTATGTTAAATGTTATACATTGGCTTTGAATTATGCAACAGTTCGTTAACATTATTATAAACTAACTAGAAATAAGAGTGTTTTTTTCGTTTGTATTATTACATAGAGTTGCATATGTGATTGCACTTTATATTTCAAATGTCAACTAATCAGCAAATGACTAGAAATGAAACACCCGTTGCTTTTAATACTTCCACTCCACATTACTTAACATTTGAACGAATTTAACGACACGGCATTTCAATTGCTACTGCCTAACGGGCTTTTTGTAGCTAACACAGCCTGCATATATGCATATCAGAAATTGCTTCATATCAAAACAATTGCATTTTTAACATGTGAAGCGATATAGTTTTTTGATTACGAGCAAGAGTCAAGGTTTCTGTTCAGCTTAGTAGTCGAGTGCCTCAGGGGACAAATGACTAATTAAGAGAAAAGCTGTTCACTGAATAACGTAACGTTTAGAAAACACACAGAGATGTAGCTACTAATTGTAATCGTGCTTTCGAAAAAAATATCCTTGGAAGACCCGAATGGCGAATCGCTCACCGCGTGTGGAAATTCACGCTACCCGCGGTATCCTGGATACCGGGAAGTTTTCAGAAAAATTCTTTAGATACCGGGAAATCGAAAAAATCGCGAAAAATATGTGGCGAAAAATCGAATTTACGATTTTAGATATCGGGAAATTTGACTCTGACACCGGGAAGAAAACAATATTTCCACACGCGTCGCTCACACTATTCTGTTTGATAAGGTCCAAGTCTTGGACTCCAAGAAAACTTGATGAGACTTGAGCTTCCGAATATATGTTTAAATTTTGTTGAAGGTTTTAATATTCAAAGCAAATTAGTTATCATTCGACAAATTTTCAGCCGAATCAGCACATTTTTTCGATAATTACTTAAAATTTTGAAATTTAGATTTAAAATGTAAAATTAAACTGCTTTTTCCGGGGATCAAACCCGGACTTTCTGTTCGATTGTTCGGTTTAGCGATTGTACTCCAAATACTCAAAATTACGATACTTTGGCACTAGCTTGTGTCTGGAAATTCTTTAAATTATGGACTTGTTCCACAACAGGACAATAGAACTTTTAAAAGATCTTGTGTCGAATCGGATTGTCAACATCTCTTCATTGTAATTCTTAAGGATAAAAATTTGAGATTTGAGATCCATGTGGGATCTCTGCGGAACATAAAAAAATATTTTCATTTCAGATGAATAAAAAAACTCCTTCCTGCATGTCGATACATCTAAAAAAACATTTACTTCTACCAGTTCGAAATGCTGTGAAAAGTAATTCCTGAGGGATTAAATTTTAATTCCAAAAAAGATTCAGTCTCTAAACGATTCTAATCTAAGTCCATATTCCTACCTGTGTACTTCTGACAGGGACTATTTTCGGGAAAACGTTTTCCCTTTTTAGCCCCGTACGAAGTACAAAGGGGCTTATAGGATTACGATGCCGTGTGTAATTGATGGAATTCGAAGCAGACGGTAAGGGTAAAGTGTTTGCCTATGTTCATAGATGACGAATCTGCAATAAAAATTTTGTCTGTCCGTCTGTCCGTCTGTCACGTCGATATCTTGAGTAAATCAAATCCGATTTCAAAATTTTTTAGATAGTCGAAATAGTGAGGCTAAGTTCGAAGATGGGCATATTCGGGTCGGCCCTTCGTGAGTTAGGGCCACCTAAGTGATTTAAGGTCTTTTGGTGATATTTATGGCAAAATAAACGATGGAAATGTAAATGACACGGCAAATGATAGGTATTGTCAATACCAATCCAGGAAAAAAAAGTTTTTTAAAATCGGGTGAGTGGACCGTGAGTTAGGGCCTTAGAAGTGAAATGCTACTAGGGCCCTATGTGTATTTTACATAGAACTCGAGTAAATTTCATTCGTTTTTCGTAATTTTTGTTTGATTTGGAAGGTAATCGAATGCCGAATAGAATGTTGTTGAAAAAAAAAAAAATTTGGGTCCTTGGCCTAAGGCCGCTACTAGGGCCCTATGTGTATTTCACATATAACTCAAGTAAATTTCATCCGTTTTTCGTAATTTTTGTTTCATTTGGAAGGTAATCAAAGGCCGAATAGAATGTTGTTGAAAAAAATTAAATTTGGGTCCTTGGACTAAGGCCACTACTAGGGCCCTATGTGTATTTTACATATAACTCGAGCAAATTTCATCCGTTTTTCGTAATTTTTGTTTCATTTGGGAGGTAATCAAAGGCCGAATAGAATGTAGTTGAAAAAAAAATTAAATTTGGGTCCTCGGACTGAGGCCGATACTAGGGCCCTATGTGTATTTTACATATAACTCGAGCAAATTTCATCCGTTTTTCGTAATTTTTGTTTCATTTGGAAGGTAATCAAAGGCCGAATAGAATGTAGTTGAAAAAAATTTTAAATTTGGGTCCTCGGACTGAGGCCGATACTAGGCCCTTCAAAAAAATAAAATTTTAGGGCGATTTGAAATTTTTGTTTCATTTGAAAGGAACGTCGTACGGGGCTTCGTAATTGCGCTATGCGCAATTTGTAAGATGTACATATTACATAATAATTTTACTTTAACTACATTAACCGGCGCAATAGGCTTACGGTCAAAGTAGGGTGACAGACGCACTAGGGTCACGTACGCAATAGATATACGGGTTTGTACGGGGCTCAGTCGCAGCAAACGCTCCGACTGTTCTGATGGCTCGTTTTCTTGAATTTTTCCATGTTTTACTTAATTCTTCCAAAATATATTTTTGGGAAAATTTGAATAAATGTATGAAAATTCGCTAAATACGGGATAGACGCTAATTCTAAGTGGAGTCTTAAGTTGTAATAAAAAAAACTGCAATGCAAAACAGGACAGTAGAGTCTGGCCTGGATGTAACACGCCAAAGACACCTTGAAAAATCTTCTTCTATCTTGCTGTTCGAATCCACTAGTATAGGAAGTATATTTACCTAAGAACCACGTTTATTAGAAAAGCTGGTAAACATGTTCCGTAGGTCGAATCAAAGTGGTTCACGATAATTTATCATTGTTTAGTATACGTATGACTTAAAATTTGCAAAGTCTCTTCACATTGTTATGTTAAATTGTCAGTTAATTTATTATCACTAATATTTATTACAAAAACAAACAGCAAGAAAAAGAAGAAAAAAATAATTAAACAATTACTCTGGCGCCTTACAGCAGCAGAAACAGTATTTTTTTTTTAAGAAGAAGAAAATATTTAAATAAAAGATTTTCGCGTTTAGTCTACGTAAAATTTTATCTGTTGGTATCTGGTTGGTATTCATTTAATTGAAACAACCATTTCTCGAAATGAATATATTTTAATTTGTTATCGTGCAAACATTGACATAATGGATACGAGACACAACGTACAAACAAAATTCCAAATAATAAAAGAAAATCATCTCTAGAAACACTCACACAACATAACAGACATTTTGTGTAGATATACTGTATATATGCACAGTCATTACATGCCAAATGACCCAAACTAATATGACATAATAATTATTGAAGATGGTGCTCTTATGACATAAATGGTTTTCCACTCTAAAAATTGCGTTCGACAATGCGCTTAGAATTGACGACGAGAGGAGGACGAAGAAAAAAGAAGTCGAACAGAGAAACATTCTAAAATAGAAATTTTAATGACATCATAAGCTGTAACTTCTATAATGTTCCATGTTCCATGTTACAAGTTGATTTGTAAATTTGTTTTTGCACAACTTACCAGCTACTTAATTTAACGAAAGCAATAATAAACGTTTTGTTTGAATAGACAGTTTAAAATACAGTGTGTGCGAGACGCGAGAGATGCGCGCGATGATGCAACTTTTTTTTTAGAGTTCAATTTAAAATCTAGCACATAAATTATTTGCTGTATTAAATTTTGATAGTCTCTCTCCGAATGAATTGCACTCAAATAATTAACATCTACAAAAATAAATAATAATTTTTTTCGTGTTGTTTTGGTGTAAACCTTGAATACGGTATTAGTAGATTATTCACCTCTGTCCACATGTTTATTTAGACACTTGGGGAGTTGTTACATGAGCCGAAGGCGAATGTTATAACCCCAAGTGTCTAAATAAACATTTGGACAGAGGTGAATACGCTATTTTATCTACCAACGGCGAAATAATAGCACTTTTTCACTGCTATTATTTCACCTAGGTAGATAAAATAAAATAATTGCATGGACATGGAAAACGACGGTAGATTATTTATTTGTGTGCAAGGTGAGAAACTGGATTGATTGATATTTACAATAAAATTGTTATTTTCGATGCTCTTAGATACCCAGAACCGTTGTATACGTCTACATATAAAGAACTATGGCAACTGACCTGCCGTATTACATTTCTTGCTTTAAATTGATATTTTCCAAGTAACTAGTGCAACCTTGCGAGAAGAAAGAAATAAAATTACCGCACTGTTCTGATAAATGACAAATTTTTTCATTTTTAATTGTGATAAAGTGTATATCTTAGTCTGATAGCCCTGGCGCGGATGAAGATACGTCATTCATAGCACCATTATTAAAATTAATGTATTTACAGTCTTAATTCCTATTATTGTATGCTTTGCTTTATGCATAAACGTTTAGAATGTAGTTGGGTTACTCTTCACGTTTTCGCTACTGGTTTAGTGTTGAGTGTGGCGCTGACAGTTGATTGACTTGTTTCGATTTCTACGAAAGTGTCGGTTGTGAATTTGATGCTTTTAAGATTATGGAGAACACTTCCCCAAAACTTCAGTGGTTGACCTTTAACAATCGGCAACGTTATCGCGGTGTAATCATTCAATCTAATAATTTTTAAGGATTTCCTAGTTCTTTTCCTGCATTTTTTTTTGGACACTTGGTATTTATTTAACCAGTACAATTACTTAAAGCTCCATTTGTGCAGGATACATTTGAAAATCTACTAATATAAGATTTGTGTATAGCTTGGCCAGAGGTACAGCTGGTGTCACTGACCTCTGCTGGAATCCGGACTGTTATTTCTTTCGTTAACGACAGCGACGACAAAAATACGCCATGAAAATCAGTTCTTGTTGTCTTATATAGCTAAACACATATCAAAAGTGATGAATTGAAAAATTGTTGAATCAATCTGTTGAAAATATTTAGATCAACAATTTAGATCAATTTTATTGCTGCTAAGATTGTCCCCTGTTAAAGGTTACCGATGTTTCATTTTTCAATCATTGCGCTATTCATAGCAACTGACTGAACTGACTTGATCAGATAAATCGTCAAAAATGAAAACTTGAGTCTGTCTGAGACGGAGGGGTACGTGTGGTAGCTCAAACTGAAGGTAAAGGTTCAACGTTTGTCTTGTGAAGTTACATAGATTTTTCGATATTTCTGTTACCGTGTTATCGAAGACAGTGTCAAGTCACTTTCTTAAAGGGTTAGGGATTATCCGTTTAACACCACCCAAAAATTACGAATATGCCTAGTAATACTAGTACATTGAAAGCTAGAACTGTATAATGCAATGTGTTTCATTCTGATATGCATAATTAGAACAATCAATTAACTACTGTTCGTGTAGTAGTTTATAGTTTGTCATAAACACATTCAAAGTCAGCTTCACATAGCGCTTTAAATGAGCCTGTATCAGCTCATTGTAAATTATATTTAGGCCAAAGACAATTTTAGTTTGCAACAATTTATTGTCGTCAAGTTTATGCGTAAATCTAAAACAAAAGACTTAATAAATGTACTCGCTTGTATAACCCAATCGTATTCATTCGAAGGAGGCATTACTCAGACGATAAATCGACAAAAAGATTTACTATTGAAATGGGTAATTATTGAATGTTACATTGAATGCACATTGTATATGTGTGGTGAAGTTTTATCACCCAAATCGTTAACTATCAATTAAGTTTCTCGTTTCATTACAGCTCGATGTACGAAAAAAACACCAGCATTAATTGTACGTTTTGTAGTCGTATCGATGTTGTTCAATGAATAAAATATTTAATTTTTCGATAAATTATCACTTTGCCTCGTATAAACACAATACGTGCTACTGCCGATGTTCATGTAATGGAAATGTATACGTACGTTACACCTGTGTTAATTACAGAAAACTAAATGTTTCATAAATCTAATCCTCCTGCTTAAATTTGATTATACAATCGATAATTTATTACGAATGGAAAGTCTTTCACCAATTAAAAACAAAACGAAAAAAGTTTACAATTCTTTCCGATGTGTTGTTGTTGTTCGGTTGGTTTTAGTAATTTTTAAATTGAAATCAAACCGAAAGCTTCTCTGTTTCTATCTTCTTTCTAAACGTTGAATTTCCTTATTCCAAAATCCAATTCCAATAATTTGGTATTTCTAACAGAAAATAGTTTTGTAATCAAAAAAAATAAAAATATTTTCCAATCCCGTAACATCAATGTTTGAATGCAACGTTGTGGGTTTTTAGAACATCAGCTCAATAAAATTGGTAATTAACGTCGGATGGGAGCGTATTAAATTGTGTTTACTTTGGCAATTGCATTGATATTAATACTTTCCCAAAGTGAAATGAATATATATGTTCACGATGTTAAAATTTGTTTTAGCAGCGTGCATACTTATTGAAAATCGTAATTAAAATGTACAGACAATGATCGTGAAGGTAGGCATTAAGTAAGAGGCTGTGATGTGCAAAACTAAATCGATAACAATGTCTCTTGGCAATATATATATGTAACTTTCTAAAGCAAATTAAACTCAATTTCCGAGAATCAGCATCAATTCACTGCGAATGCGAAGGACTGATTCGTATTTAGGAGATTAATTGACAGAATTTCCCGCGGAAATGGATTTGGTAGACATTTTATTTAAGGCTTTTGGCATCTATTGATGCGATATCAATGACGATATCATTAACAGACAGATTAATTTCAAAATACAATGTAGGCTGTGCTCTCATTTCGATCTTTATCCTGGTTTCGACTGATGTATTTACCGTTCATGTTAGTATAGAATCATTGAGTGGAATTTAATCAGCACCTAAGCCTCAGATGAACCTGTTGTGCGTCTACCGCTCATATTACCTTGTGTCTTGCTTCAGAAAGAAGTGTACTTTGCCTAAGCAGCACTTTTCAAGAAAGTGTATGTGTCACTGACAAACAGATTCTTCTTGGGGTTATAAATCAAGAATGTGACTGGATATGTTACCATTCGTCTGTAAAGATTGTATAAGAGCCATCAAAGCTTTCGAATTATATTCCAAATAGCTCCGTTACTGTCTAAGTCATTGTAAATCAAATGCATATATCGCCTTAAAAGACACTTTCGGTTAATCTCAATTTAGCGCCACTGTTTGTTGTTATGAATATTGTGCAATGTGCGCGAGCCACATTGTTCAAACAATCTTTGAAAATATTAGGTCTTACCACCAACATCATGCGAAGTTTCTTTCCGTAACTTAACCTCCCCATATACAACCAGCTCCTCCCAAACAATAAATGTAATCATATCAATGTAAAATTGTAAGAGCAAAACATATTTTGAATGCGACTCGGTATAAATAATGTAACAGCAACCACTCTCATTTTGCTGTATTTCGATTTCAAATGCATCCCCAGAATAAATTGGATATAACACTGTAATGTAGCCGTACACACAGGGAGCTGTTGTGCAAATATTGAACTTTGTGGGGTGTTGTTGCTGTTGTTCATTGAAAGCGAGCTGTTTCGTTTTCCAGTGAGTTTGCTTTAGATGTTTATTCCTTTATTATGGGTATAACGTGCAGAGACGTCGATAACATCAAGGTAAACCGGCAAATTTTATGTAAATTATTCAATGAATTTCTCGGAAGAGTACGTACTTTTACAGTAGAATGGTTTTCTGACCCTAAGCTTCATGAATTTAGGACAAAATTTCTTCAGTTAGGGTAAGATGTATGATCCGTAATTTGTATGGTGCTTCGTCAAAAACTGCTCATAGGGACATTTTGTCAAAGTAAAATTTTCCAATCGTTCTCAATTTGGTCTACAACAACGTCTCACGTTTATCACCCCTATGAACTTCATAGTATGAAACAAAAGAGACGTCGCCGCCTCTGGCAATGATCCAAGTTTGGGGATGATAATTTTGCAATTGCACGTGGCTTAATTTTGATGTTTGTTTTCGAGAAAATGTTTCCTTTCACATTATGAGTCATCTTTGTTGCTGTACTGGAAAAAGAAAATGTAAAGAACTCGAGTGTTTGATTTTGGATATGTTCATTGCCATGATCTATTTTGTGTGTCTGTACATTCAAGTAGTGTAATGGGTTTTAGTACGTGATTGATGGACTGCTAAGTAAAGGATTAATTGTTATGATAGAATTATTGGATGAAAAGAACAGAAAACCATCGGTTTTCCATCGTTTAAATTGAACCACGGCATTTCCCGGATACTCTATTATTTATTAGGATTTCTTTTATGTGTTCAAACTCCTAGAGGAGCGAAACGTACGTGTTTTAGAAGTGTGTGGTAACTGAGACTTGTCACATGTATGTACTTTGCCTCACCTCAGAAGAACGTACTTTGTACTCCGTAGTACTGTTGTGGAATTAAAACTTTCATCATTACATGTAATTTGAGGCCATTTTCTTCCATGTACAGATCGCATGTAAAACGAATGGCATACCCGTTTCCAATTGCATGCAATGGAACATATATACCATTTGAAAACACCAAAGACCCACAACAGTGCAATAAACAATGATGCATGCAATGAAGTTCTTAAGAAAAATATTTACTCGAATTGTTATATCATCTGAATGAAAAATTGCACATTTTAAAGTCAGTTAAATTAACACCTTCAATCATCTGGAACGAAATCTATATTAAATAAAAAATTTAAACACAAAAATAAAATACGAATACGACTCGCACAATTATACCGAGCAGAATAAGGCAAAACATTTTATTATTCATTTTCATACATAATAAGTCGAAGTGGAATAGTTACAATAGTTCAATTTAAAAACACACACACAAAAAAAGAGATAATTTTATTGACCCAAATTTATTCAAACTGGGCATTATAGTAGGTAAAAATTAATGTTACAAAACATCGCCTCAGAACATTTTCATGCAAAACTCAAAGCACACAAAAAAAAACATATCTTAACCTTCACAATTTTATACAATCACGAATTAAAATTTCAATCCAAAAAACGAAACATTCACAAGACAAAACAGCAGCATAGTAATTCAACCGCGGATGTAACAATGTAAAATTACCATGGTAAAAATTAAGATTAAAAAAAAACGACAGCAACTACACAACGTTAATATCGGAATGACCGCTGCTAATATGACCGATGTTGAATTGATCACTTCGAATAGTATTTTAAGTAACGCCCAGATCAACTTTTTGGTGATTTTTCGCCCTTCTGCTTTTCGCACCCAATTCACTTTACATTCATACTCTGTCCTACTTTTGCTAATCCTCTATTTCATGGCCCATTTATGCTGAAATTTCAGCATGAATTTGCCTCAGCTGTTTTTCAGCTGATCCACACAAATACTTGTTTAAATGTCTTAAGCTGCTGCACGTACGCGCGTGCTAGTGGTAAAACCGTATAAAGACTTATGGACAGTTTTGATTGTTTGTGTGGATCAGCTGAAAAACAGCTGAAGCAAAGTCATGCAAAGTCCACTGGCTCTAACATTAACATAAATTCAGTCAATTTCGGTAAATTTTAATAAACTTGGGGAAATTTCAGTAAAATTTTTAAATACAGGTAACAATAGGTGCTCCTTCCGCCTAAAAAGGTGATCTAGTTACAAAATAGTAGTTTGTTTATTAAGTGACAAATTGTGATTTGAAAGGCATAAGCTCTAGGTTTGTCTCTTCAAGCCAGGGCCTACTTTTTGGAAACTAATTTCTTGAATTTCTCGAATTTTTTCGAATTTCTTAAAATTTCTCGAATTCGAGAAATTCGAGAAACTTCAAGAAACTCGAGAAATTAGTTTCTTAAAATTTCTTGAATTTCTCTAATTCGAGAAAATCAAGAAACTTTGAGAATCAAGAAATATTTCTCGAAGTTTCTTGAATTTCTCGAAGTTTCTTGAATTTCTCAAAGTTTCTTGATTTTCTCTAAAAGTTTCTAAAAAGTATGCTTGATTTTCAAGATTACATAAAATTCTGATTTCGGATGCGGAACAAAAGCTCCAGTTACATTATTCATACAATAAAATATTTTGTTATCTGTTGACAGGAATATGAATTGATAATTGGCACATAAATGTGTTATACGATGAAGATAGTATGTCAATAAATGTTTATTGTGGCCATTAAAAGCTACAATGAAAGTCAATAGTATGAGCTAGATAACTTAGACGTATGAGTATAATTCTTGTTATCGCAAAGGATTTAACTCTGCCAATATGAACGCATTAAACGAAATGTCGTTATTTTGAATAAAATTCATATTTCGTTTATGTTGTTCGTAGGGGCGCTTATACTACTTGTTACATTGAAAAAATTATTTATTTCTCTACGAAAAACGATGTCCATCTCGGTTTGAAGCATCGAAAGTTGAAATAGTTCTACCTTTTTACTTTACAAATAAAAAAAGCCTCGAGCCAAAAGAGTGGAACTATTGAAACATTTGGCTTGATTATGAAAGACCAGCAATGAGAACATTTGATACTGGTGAATTTTGAATTGAATTCGGTCTGGCTTATCCCCACTTTTTTTTTAAATATATTTTCCGCATACATACCTACAACCACATTTAACTAATGATTTTCATTTTTCGTTTCAGGTACGCCATAGTAAACAGAACTAATTTTAAAATGGTAAGATATCCTGAATCTAATAATTTACATAACTTGTCGCCAGCATTTGCATAATTTGAACATTATGTACAGCATTTACTTCACGCCCTCAATAAAATCTCGTAAAATTCAAATGGGCAGTAATTCGCCCATATCACAACAAATATCTCAATTCATGTCAAAATTGAGTTGTGCTTTGTGCAAATTCAAATCGTCTGTGTTCCATTGAGGAGTAGTGGCAGACATAAAATCTTGATTTTGTGTCACATCTCCATCCAGTTGTTGAACAAAAAAATAAAATAAAACGAAAATTAAATTCTAGCAAATTGGTCCGACTTATTTGATGATCGATTACGTATAAGCCTCGTTGTGAATATCATATGATTTCTACCGAAGTTATTTTTTTATTATTTGTCTTACCTTGTTACCTATCCCATACCATTTAAATGTCCATTTAATTAATAGTAAAAAAACAACAAACAACAACAAAGAAAAGAAAATCAAAATTATGTTTCTTCTGTGCACAAGTGAAAGATAAAAATCTTTTTTTTTCTCTCAAACATAAGCAATGTGTACACGATGAACGCATAGTCGTCTACGTACACTTAATGTAAATAAAAAAAAAATGTTAACGTTAAATTAAGATATAAAAAATGGTTAAATGTAAATTAAGACGAAAAAATCGACATGGTTTGTTGTTTATAAAGTGGATAAAATTTTTTTCCCTGAATATATTGATGAAACAGAGATAATTAATTAAACAGAATAAAATAACTTTGAAAGTATAAATGAACTTGTGGTGTTAAAAAAACAACAACAAATATATGGAATCAGTGATCCAATAATAGAATTATAAAATTACAGTTAGCTTTCAATAGATTTGGCCGAAAATAATCTCTATTAGGTAAGAGGTAAAAGCTCGATCAACTTCTAGTCAGTTTGATAGTTTGTTTTACACAAAATTCTATTTGAAAACGATCGAAAATTTGTTTTTTTTTAAGAACCTTTCTGAATGGCAATTGGATCGTGTTTCGTGTTGAAATCATCAAATCTTGTATTTCGCAAAGGGTTGCTTACTCTTTTTGATTAACTAGATTTACCATTGATTTACCATGATTAACCATTGATTAACCAGATCAAACATAGTAACTCAACTACAAATCGTGATAACTTATCCCACTTGGAGGAACCTTTGCAGATTGTGTAAATTTATGTAATCTGCACAGGTTTCTCCAAGTCGATTAAGGTATGACTCACAAACCAATTTTTCCCTTAAAAGTAACACATTTCTGAGTGCTTTTACTGAATGGTTTTACTTTTTCGAAAAAAGATTTTGGTTCAGAAAAATCATTAAAAAACGCATGTTTTCCCACCTGCTACAAATTTGCAAAGGGTTCATTGCTCAATACACATTTTGGAATCTACAAGGAGAGAAAAGCAAAATTTGACATGTTTTCTGTTTTGGGAGTTGTAGTGAATTGATTCCACACAAAATTTGTGAATATCTGAAATCTTTATTTTAGTATTTCATTCTTGTTGCGAGCGTGTGCATAACCAAAATTCAGAAAATAGAAATCTAGATTTTCAATTGTTCAACGAACTTCTTGTGGAATCAATTACAAACCACAATAACTCCTGAATTATTCCTTTTATGGATTTTTGATCTTAAGAAATAGGAAGACATTACCTCGGTGTGCTGTATTCCTCAGTCAGCTCAGCTTTCGAACCAATTACTTCTGTTAGGACTACTATAAGGTAGTAAAATTGTCATAGATATTATCTATTAGATAAACCTTGTGCTCTGAGTGAAAAGACGTTGACGCTCTATTTCTATTTTAAATAACGGATGCTCCATTCGTTTTCTGTTAAACGTTTATTTTACTCTGTCCGATATATGTGCACAACGACAAAATTTACATTGACTTCAAAATATCAAAAACGCATACCACATGAAATCGGATGTGTAATGTAATCTGATTTACGACTGGTACATTTATACATTAGTAGTATGAAGATTTGATTATGCAATCGATTTATTGCATTATTTGAGACATGTTGCGCAAATGCATTATCCAGTCAACACAATCATAATTTTTCGATGTTCGAGCGGAGCGATTGTCATAAATACAAAGGATTGCAGCAAAGTAATATCGGTCTTGTGTAAATTTTCGAAATTTTTAGAAACTATCTTTCGTGGCCAATAACTAACTACGATGTGTGCCTTCGTTAGGCCCTTGGGATCAAAAGTAAAAGCCATAGAACAAATGTTTTTCATATTGGGTAATGTAAAAATTTGACATATGTTTCGAGACAAGACCTTATTAGGGACTGATATGTATATGGTTTCTCGGTCTAAAACGATCGGTACAATGTGGACCGCTGAAGCATCAGCATTAAGATGATTAAGATAACATTAAGCAGAATTCATCGCTTATTTTCGCTGTCGCTGTCGATGACAGATGACTCATCTTCCATGTCTGGATCTGGTGGCTGCCTTTGAAAAGCTAACACTTGACTGATGAAACGTCTATTTATATAACTGGGTAAAATGGAATAACGGCATGCTGTAATTGTGAATCGCATTACTTAAGTTACAATTCATTTGTCGTTGTGGCAAAACGATGTGTGAACCAGAATTTCCTTGTGACATTTCGCTACAAATTATAAGATTTTTTTACGTCTTTCGATTGTTAATTGTGTACGAATAATATAACAGATGCAGAATGAATCGACATTATTGGGTTGGAATATAAATACATTTTCTTATAAGACTTTTATAGTTAGCAGGATGTACAAAAAGGTTTATTATATTTCAAAATGCATATTACGTCTATGTCTATATGCACTACACATTTATGTATGCTGTTGATGCAGAAAGATATTGCGAATAAATGAAGTTTATATATGTAACATTATTAAGCTATATTCGTTTGGAAATTGTCTTTTCTCTTTAAAGAGGCAGGAAATGATAGAATTATTTACATGATCGTAAAATATGATAGATTTGAACGGCTATACAATGCTTAAATATTTTGTTAATAATAATGATTAAGATTTTGATTGTTTACTTAACCGGTGGCTTTGTGCGACTAAAACGATTTCGTGTATCACAATCCGTTGTTCACATTTTAGAACAAACGTTAGTTTATCGCCTTCAATTAATTGTCATCAACAGAAATTAAGTGAAAATCGTCAGACTGCTGTTATGTGTATTACCATTGTGGAGGAGTCAAATTGAAAACTTAAAAATCTACTACTTCGTCTGTTAACTAGAATAATAATCCACAAATTTAATTCACATAATACAATTATGAAAAATTACGAATTATCACATTTTTGTTTTACGTGGGATCTGATATTACTAGTCCTACAGATTCTGACAGCTGATAAATTGAATGCAATTTTTGAATTTTTCCCAGTCGAAAGTTTTGTCGTACATATATAACGACCTTTTCACTGGGATAAAGACCAAAAAACCATTCAATAGAATGTTATGATGAAAGAGAAGAAGACATTTTTGCAAGTACGTCAAGACAAGTTAAAATAAACCGATCTTCTGTCCTCTCGCTCTCAACGTACCACGTTGAAAGAGAAACAAATACTTTGACAAGTACCCCAAGGCAAGTTATAATAACTAGTCTTTGGTTTCCTCGCTCTGATCTAGAGATGTGCGGGCCGCCCGAAATTCACCTACCCGACCCGGACCAGCCCGGCCCGACCGGGCTTGGGTCCGGGTTTCAAAAATTAGTCGGGCTCGGGCGGGCTCGGCTTTCAAAAACAAAGATTCTGGCTGGCCTGAATTTGTTCGTCTTTAAAAAAAAATTGAAAACTTAAACAAAAATTTAAAGAAAAATTGCAATACAGGCCGAGCGTAAGCTTACTTTCAAGTGTTCGATAGATTTGTGAGACTACGTTATTATAACGATAGGTAACCGAACGTTTCCACTTGTTAGGCTCGCCAATTTTAGGTTTTTTCGCTCAGTAAAAAAAATACGGGCTGAGTCGGGCCGGGCCGGGCTTTACTACAAAATTCTCGGGTCGGGTCGGACTCGGGCATTAAAAATTAGTCTGGGCCGGGCTGGGTCGGGTTTTGAAAATAGGTCGGCCCGCACATCTCTACTCTGATCATAACAGTCTAAAATGTGATAATTCGTTAATTTTGTTAAGTGTAGTTAATTGCGTCGGTTTTTATATTTTCTTGGCTATGATTTGTTAGTGTAATATAGTTAGAACTAGATTGACATGCAGGCAAGAGGTGTGGAAATATTAAAGGTTAAATAACAAAATCTATAGATGATTTCAACACAGTGTTTCTGTACTACAGTTGGTGGCTCTTCTCTTACGTCTTCATAGGGCTTTGCCACTATCACGTGCGTACGTGTAGCCACTTGAAACTTCACCGTATAAACAATTTAGTTTGTATGAGTTAGTCAGCTTTAAGTAACTTATTTCAAAGTCCGTTGACGATCAGGATGATACCTTTTTACCTTTTGTTGCATCTCAAAAGACAATTCCTCTTCGACGAAGATTTTCGCTGTTTCTGTTGTTCGTTTGAAATATAGAGGTAATTAAAAATGATTGTAAAAGTACAATTGTGATGCTGACGTTTTTAAGTCACAAATTCTTTCATATCGCATCGTTCCTGTAACATAAATCCGTTAGAAATTCACATCATTTCAATTAAAAGTTCGATTTGTAACACATAAAAAATACAACGTCCATTAATTTCCCGTCAATTTCATAAACATAATCGATTCACTCAACCAAACACTTCATAATTAACTATAAACCTGATAAATTGAAATCATTTACCCAACCGCACTGATAAGAAAAACAAATAGTTTTCTATCTTCATCCAAATTTTATCGTAGCACAGGGATGGCAATGGTATTTTTTGCTGTTGTTGTTGCTTTACGTCGAAGAGAGTATCGAATCAACAACTATAAATGTAGTGTTTCGTTACACAACTGTGAATTATGGTTTTCTGTGCTGAACATTTATATCAATTTCAGTTAAATAGAAAAATTGAAGAAAATGTTTCTTTTTAATCAGTGCATCTTAATTCAACCCTGGCTCTGTATAAAATATGTGTTTATTGGATGTAATGTACGTATAAGCATACTGCTGAGTAGATTACATGGAAAATGAACAATATAATATACTGTTCATGTATCGAAAGTGTAGTATATAAATAACACAAACAACATTACTGCTTGATTCTTTCTAATATTAAACATAAACACAAAATGCTATGTTTGTACGATAAATATATATACAGAGTTATATTACAAAAAAATCGTTCAACACCCGGCATTTATACACACGAAAAAGAACAGAAAAAAAAATCAAAAATTCCACCGTGAAAATATCATACACACCGGTCAAATTATTTATAGAACAAAAAAAAAACTAAAAAGAAATGTTGTGTATATTTGTATTTCATTAATGTTTTTTCGTCGTGTGGTTTTTTGAAGTTTTTCAGTCTGCAAAAATAATATAACTCATCACTAGCCACACCATATAGCAGTAATTTAAAATGAAAGATTATATTATATTATACTGGAACATTTCAAATATATTTCGCTTTTCTTGAGTCTGAAATTGTTTAAACAAACCGAAAAATGATTTAAATTGTTTTCAACACTCTCCCGGTTTTCCAAGAATTTTGATGCCCGAAGAATCATGAGTATGACCGTGTGTGCGCTGCTTGTTGTTTTTTATTGTTTCATTTGGAAGACATTTAAGGTCGTTTATGCGTTCTTCATTCAAGTTTCACGTCTAATTTTCGGTCAGGCATTTACACTTAGGTGTTTAACGATGTCGTTGGGTAAGAATTTAGCGGTTCGAGAGCTAAGATTTAAAAGACAACACACACCGTCAACGGGCTTTTCGCCTAACTGACTGAATGACATTACCAACGAACCATTACATTTAACACAAAGAGACATTATCGGTACTAAATCCAAGACTCAACCTTATAACAGATTCAATCAGATATCATTATTGTCGACAACAACCTGATGAAACGAACTATTTGTAGTGCGGTTGAGTTTCGAACCCACAACTGACAATTTAATAATTCAATGTGAAGTCTCGACTCTCGACTTACACATTTGACTTTAGATTGGTTCTTTTAGTCTGAGGCTCTCAATCGCAAGATACGAAGTAATATAAGACTCTGTTGGCTCTAACTTCTATCATGCAATATTGTGGACTAAGATAAATAAACGTCTTGCATCTTAGAGGTCATTTGGTCAATTTTGATACATATCAGAAAAGCTGATAGTATCTGGTGAGCTAATAAAACGTTTCCAAGCATAGCGTCATCGAAACATTATACTTGATTTATTTACTTTTACTTGAAAGCCAGTTTCTCGAACGTAATGTTCAGCGCTTAGACTTGAAGATCGAACAAGATCCCAATGAGATCTTACCCCAGAATAACGAGAAGATTCTTGTGGTGCAATTCCTATATTATGAGATTTGTTGATGTGACTGAGTTGCGCTCAGGTAGTGAAAATGTCGGAGTAAAACCAAGCCGATCTTCCTAAATGACGTCTCGTCTCGTCTTGCATTTTGCAAGATTTCACAATTAGCCTTTCACATATGACAATCATATGAACAGCTTTGTTATCGGATCTATTACTTCATTCGATGAAGTATTTTCAGGAGATTGATTCCAAATCTTTTACTTCATTTCTTTGAACATGATCGTTACTGTATAAGATCGCAATAGTCGGAGCTTGTCGTTTATTTCTGAAGTTGTTATCGATGACAGATGACAGCCATCCGTCGTGACTTATAAAGCTTCTAACGCTGCGATCGCTTCGAAAAATTCAAATTAGTTGGAAATACAACTTTTAAAACACAAAAACTGTTACAACAATTAATTGACCTGTATGAAGCGGACTAACTTTGTGCGCCCAACTTTGTTTTAATTCGATGTAATGAAAATTATAAAACGATTTCAATTTTCTAAAAATTATCTTTTTTTTCGTTGAAGCAGCAACGTGACTGAAAATAGGAACTGTGCAACACAGTTCGGTCGCGGTACTTTCAACAGAATCTCAATTAACACGAGATACACAAGTAGTTCAAGATCTTATCTGAAAACGTTTTATCTAGTGTTTAGAAGAGTGTTCCGTATTTAGCCTACAAATTGAATTTGTTGTACGCGAAAGTGCTCTGGCACCACCATGCATACATAATAATTTTGCACAAAGATTGGCTATTTCGATTTTGATTGAAATATTTACATAATTATTTAAGCGCAACCGCATTTAGCTCGAAAACATAAAATCAATTTGTTGCTTCAAGATTAAAATCGCCGTATCTAACAACGATACACACACATTACATACATAACAATATATTTATAATGAACTTACAGTCCTGCGGTTGATCAGGCTTACAACGGCCAGTTATGTGATAATGTACGTTGATAGTGAAAGAAAGAACGGAATCAGTTTTCGGTGGTGTGCACGTTTAATATTACATTGCACAAACATTGCATTGAGATCTAGTTCGAAGCGAATTGATTTTAGTGGAATATCTTAGATCTTTAACACGTATGCATACTATCTGGTAATAATAAGTCTTTCGTTCTTTGCATTACTATATTGGATGAATGAATTGGTAGACAAAATCAGTTGCCCTAAGTGACATGGTGCTGAGTTTGTGGGTAATAAACCATTCATCTGACTTCTTTATAGTTGAGTAACGTTAACACTATAGAATGCTAATGATGGTGATTTATCCACTCACGGCACTAATGAACAGACAACGTTTCGATTTTTTTTTTATTGTCAATGACTCTACTCCATATTTAAAGCATTTTGAATTAAAAAAAAAATATTTAAAGCACTCTACGTCTCTATGTTCTTGGAGAAACCAACCAGTTCGTCTTGCATAACGGCTCACAATGCAAGAACCGAAAAAGCATTCTATTTGCGGACAATATTTCTATTGGAAATATGCAGAATATTTCTACTCCATTTGAAGGTGTATTATTACAAATGTGTTCGGTGAACGTTATGTATACTCGTATCGTTTTATCAATGTCTATCGAAAATGTATCCATTTGAGTTCATTATAGCCCGTCTTTTGGCTTACTGCCGAATTATTTCTGGTCAACATTCTTTAATGGAAGCAATGCGACTTCTTTGCATGCATTCCAATGCACTTGTAATCCAGTACAACTTTTACCCACATATTAAACTGATTTTTGTTTTCTGAACGAATGATTTTAATGTCCGATTCTCGTTTTATGGGTATCGTGTATGTAATACCTTTGCGAGTAATGCGTACATTAACACTTTGCTTTTTGGATTTTATGTTTATTTGTTTTTAAAAATAATTTCTTGGCAAAAATTCAACTTTATTTTACATAACATTGCGTATATTAGAAGTGCATAAGTCAATTTATAGTTTTTAAGATCAAGGACAATTTTGTATTACATCAAATCATTGAACCATATCCGCTGAATTTTATCCGTTATTTATGTGTATCGAATGTGCTACAAATATAATTTAAGATAACTAATTAACGGAGAGCGAATTTCTGAACGGATTTCAATTTATTAATTATATATATTTTGATATAATCAAGAAATCAATAGAAAAATGAACATGACCTTCGTTATGATTTTAGTATCTAACCGAATAAAAAAACCGATTGATTGATTGAGCACTAAAAGTTTTAATACCAGAAATTAATATTTTTTTTTGGTTCTCTCTGTGTTGTTCTAAAACTGATCTGAATGCACAGCCTTCACCAATTTATAATTCATCTTAATAAAATGTTTTACCGCTATTCGATTTATTCAGAAAAAAAAAAACCATTCGACCGAAGAAAACATTTTTTTTTATTAATAATTACATGCAATAATCAGTGATGCGGTTGCACACGCGGAAAAGGTCACATTTAACCGAAAATAAATTATTAAATTTAATTAACATTGATGCACTATTTCATGAGCTATTCTTTTTTTAAAATATGTTTTCAACAGCTTTGGCAACTTTCTGGTCTATATAAACGTAAGAAAATGAAGAGCAGAGAAAAAAAAATACTCAAAAACATTTTATATATTGCGGGGGTAGCCACTCTTCTTTCTTGGTTTGGCAGCTGTCCAATGTGTTGCAAAAATCTCGATGTCTAAGACATAATTTTCGAACTGTATTAAATACAACTTTTTTTTCTTCTTCATTTTTGCTTCGAAATTTATTCTGTGTAAATAATTACATGAAAATAAAAATGAAATAATATTTTCCACCACAGGGAAATCATTTTCTCACAAACTATTGTCGTATAAAATTCTAGACAAAATGTCGCGTCTCCGCAGACTTTCTCCGTTAAAAAAAATTCCGCCCACTAATTTGTGGAAAGTGTTACATTTGGTCATCCGTTTAGTATGGCTGTTACGATGTGTAAATGGTGTGTTTCATTTAGCTCGAAATATCCATCACATCAGGACTGTGTTTAATAATTGTGTCATGAAATTGAAATCTGTTGCGATTTTTCTGGTCCCTATAAATTCAAATGAGACGTGAACTCTCCAAAATCAGAACATTTACTGAAGCTCAAAAATCATTATTAGTAACAATCTGTAAAACAACAAGTCGGAAAATCTCTAAGTGTTTGATACAAAATCTATTACCTCATAGTTTTATACCAGAGACACAAAGTCAGGGCCCACGATTTACTTTAGTTGTCACTCCCTAAACCATCTATCCCACTGAATGTGGACGTCATTATTGTTTGAATTGTAAATTTTAATCCAATCAATTTATAAAAATGAAAATCCTTCTCCTCTACATATTGTTCCTAACTGGTGCCTAGATTGGCTTTTTTTACAGTAGTCTCATGAACCCTACTAATTTCTATCTTTCATTTGTGTAAATTAATAATTGGCATGAGATATTTTCTCTTCGTCATAAATAAAGTGTTTGTGTGATGCGACAGCCTTTTAATGCCTTTAACATTTGACCAGACATGTTGTACAGTTCTTTGATTTGATTTTATAACACTTTCGTAATTTAAAAAAAAAGCAAAACATTTGTCTCTTGTTTTTGTTACGTTTTCTTAACAAAAATTTAACGCAATAACATTCGTCGACTTGATGAAAATACATTTTGATTGGCCATTTCAACCTACAGTTTTTTTCTTCTTCTGAAAACATTTTAAGATTTGTTGAACAAACTCGTCTAGTCAGTTAGTCTGATTTTCGAACATAACTTTATCATAAAGATTTTATATGATTTTCGCTGTAACTTTGTTTGATATTTGAAAATAGAAAATCAGAATAAGATGACTGGAATTATAGACGAAAAGTCTATTAAGACTTATTTACAACAACAAAACGAACACCAATCTGCAAATATTTTTTTTAGAGATTCCACAAATCAGCATACAAAGAATTTCACAAATGTAAATTAAAATGGTTATTTAGTACAGTTCTCTCGTGTACTATTAAGCTGAATTAATACCCGGAACAGGTCAATTTCAATCGTCTTTTAAAAGGGTGTGACAGTGGATGTAAATGACTGAATGTCTGAATGGTTGTTAGCCGATGGGCTATCGTTTTAAACCACAAACAGAGTAAAATGAAAGAAACGCCAGTTTTCTTATAATTCATTAATATGATACGTCCCATTTCTGCATTTAACTATTCAAATGTGTGGCTTAAAAAGTTAAAAACGTGTAAACTACAGATTCAATTCCATCTGAACCTAAAGTACCACGGACATATGCAGTGGAAAGCAATCACTTTTCGCTGCATATATTCACACTACACATTGGAGTGAATTAGGTGTACCAACAGTTGACAGTAAAAAATGTTCTTTTTTCATAAAATCTGTTACATCTGTCTCAATAATCACGGAATTTTTTTATGTAAAATCTTCTACTTCTTCAGTACAAGATTTCGCTTATAATCAAAGACTTGCTCATCGCCGATTTTTTGTCATAATTATCCGGGTGCAACTGTAACACGTCAAAACGTATTACGAACGAAATGTAACTCGTTCAGCAACAACATAATATTAATTGCATCATTTTATCAATAAATGTCATAATTTTAAATGTCTTAATTTTGACCATAAAAAAAACGAATTACACAAATGTACCCAAGGGCCATTTTGAAGCATCAAGACGTAAACGTATAATGCATAATGAAGACCACATTTTCGATTAAGAGTTTTCATTCAAATACTTTCTCTCATTATATACCAAATTTATTACCTCTGGGGTATTCATATGCAAGTATGATGTAGATGGATGAACTCGTTTTGTAATATTGTTTTTCGTCCATTCTAACGGTTGTAAACATTTTTGAGTCCGTCCAATCAGCCATTTAAACATTCTTTTATGAATATTGAACTTAGATTCCTTTAAAAATAAATAATTTTTAATAAAATTGAGCTAAAAATTATATACTGTTAGTCGTTGTGTCAAAATTTGCCAGTCTTTAAATTCGTACTAATACGCTGTCGGCAACAAATAATCAGAATATTCAAGTTAATTCAGTTGTTTTCATTTAACTTGTCTATAAATTATAAATAACAAGCACTGGTACGCGGCCTTCGGCCGCGTCGTGTAGTGCTAGATAGCCGTACAACATACAAATTGAACAGCCGGGTCGCACTGGGCCCAGGAGTTTTGACCAAACAAGTATTTGTCTTTTTTTAATTAAAAATAGTTGTTCTCTACATTACTACACAGAAACGTGCACTGAGGCCACTGTTTGGCCCATTTTATGCAATATTTGTTAGATTAGATATGTGCTTTTCAATGGAACTTTTCCCTAACTAATTTGCGAAAAGCTTCTGGCGAACCACGATAAATGGATTACCTATTACAAAAGGTTTCTATGGACTTTGGGAAGTAGTAGAACCAATCTCACAATCAACTCGAGAAAGTATTATTAGTAGAATATTGTCCATAGCATCACGTGTGGCTAATGAAAAATCCCGGAAAACGAGATTGATAATTTTTTTTCCAACTTTTTGCTAATTTGCCTTTATTTTACTCACAAATTTCTGAGACCTTGACCATGAATCAGTAACATTGTAACCATTACTCTGCCTACTCTGATCTATTGTACCGAACTTCATAAACTGTTTAGTTTCAGATTCGTGTAGTTATTTCTTTGCTTTTTCGGTTTGAAAAATCTCAAAAATGCTCGAAAACATGATATATTGGGCCCCTTCTAACAATTTTGCTCATCTACGAACTTTAAGCCACAATTTTAATTAAAAAAACCGTTTTGAAATCGCGACCGACCAACGCGTATATTCAATTTTTTTTTGCAGATTCGTAGTCTGTAGTCATACTTAAATATATTCCTTTACTCAAGGCAGATTGTTTGCACCTCGTACGGGGTAAAAAGTTCGCGAAAATTGTATGGGAAGGTTACTCGAGATTGAGGCAGAATCTTGCTAGCTGATTTCTGATAATGCTGTTTTTGAAAAATGACAGGGGGAGCGGTTTTCAAGTCGACATCGATAGCCTAACACACTGTTCCATCAGGATGCGCGCCGACTCTGAGCTTCTGCTAGCTGATTCATCTGAGACAGATTTTGAAAAACCGAAAGAAATTCAAATGTAGTTTTCGAAAATCACCTTCTACTGTCTAACATGCCGTTCCGTCGGAAGCCGATTATGAAGAATGGCATCTGAGACGAGGGGGAAACAACAATGGAAAATCTTGTCACACCGTTTGGTCATTCTCCCACTATTCGCCTATTATTTCCCCATTATTCGCCTTCATTCGCTCATTTTTCACCATTATTCGTTCATTATTCGCTTAACACTGTCCCACCATTCGCTCGTGTTGTTTCCACCGCGATCTGAGGACTGACCGGCTGATCTGTAGAAGGTCTATTTTAAAAAACGGCCGCGGAGAGCTGACCCACTAAATTCTAGGAGGACCATTTTCAAAAGGGCCTTGCTGGGCTGAGTGGCTGATCTGTCGGACATCGATTTTGAAAAACGGCCTCAGAGAGCTGATCCGCTGGCTTCTAGGAGGCCGATTTTAAAAAAATGTCGTCGGAGGTCTGACCGGCTGAATCGTTGGAGGCAGAGTTTGAAAATCTGCCTCGGAGGACTGACCGGATGATCAGTCGGAGGCCGATTTCTAAAAATAGCCTCGGACGGCTGACTGGCTGACCACTAGGAGGCCACATTGTGCCCCGAGGTGCTCCGAGGTGCTCCGAGGTGCCCCGATGTGCCCCGAGGTGCGCCGTGGTGCTCCGAGGTGCGCCGAGGGGCGTCGTGGTGCCCCTACGTTCAGATTTATATGTATAGATGTTCCCATACGATTGCCTCAGTTCTATATAACTAGAATTATCTCTCGTTACAAATACACAAACGACAAGTATTACAATCTAATACTTCATTTGTTTAATATAAATATTTCTAAGTGTTTTATGAAAACCTAGCTAGTTTTCGTTGTTTTTATTGATAATAGACAGCAGTTTCGGATAGGTTTGAGTTTGCAACCATCTCTCATTGTGAATAGAACAGCTTTACTATTAATCCCCTTAGTCGAACTAAACAAATTTGTAGTATTAAATTGTAAATATTTTGCTGCATAGGACAGCCTCTATTGGTAGTAGGTACAACATTTTTATAAACTGAATATTTTCGCACTGAAAGTTTCACATTGTAAATTTTTGAATCACCGTCAGCAATAATTTTTTTTTTCTCCTTCTCAAGATTGACATAACAAATAGAATCAAGATAGAAAAAAACATCATAAAAGACTCAAATTAAATTAATGTTCATCATTAACTGTTAATACAAAATCTTAAACACGCTAGAGATGAAGATTGTAGTAACTAGTGTGAACAGTTTGATTGATTAAACAATGAAATGATATCGTAAAAAAACTCATTAATCAACCAAATTACACATTTTATTCGGACCACAAAAAAAAGAAAAAACTCGCGAAATTGCCAACGCACATATTATACTTTGTATACCTGATTTCATTCGAGATAGAATTGCGTATGAAAATGATGTGAATATATGAAAGGTATCTTATGAATGGTATACATATATCGTCAACTGATTTGTGTCTGAAGCAGCATCATTTCGGTTTGACTCGAAAGACAAGGAAAAATACGGTAATTTATTTGTTGAATTTGAGAGAACGTATTTTTTTGTCGTTTAACTTTTTTTTTACATAGAGGAGAGAAAATAAAGAAAGATGACAAGATAGAAATAAATTAGATTTATCGTTTATTATTCATAATAAGTGTGGGCTCATTTCATACACACGAAATTTGATGCGATTTCCAGATAGAAGCAGTGGCTTGAAAAATTGGTTGTCTCCAGTTATTTCTTGGAATTATGGTTTTTTTTGTCGTTGTTGTCTTGCTTTTCGAATATGATTCTGTTTGATGGATTAGTTTTCATCCACGGATTTGTTACATACTACGACGTAATTTGTTCGAAAATCTTTTTTTTTTTGCTGAATTGATAACACACTTTCTGAATGGTATGTATCAGAATAACTTTTGGAAGTTGTAACTTAGAGAATTTCAAAATTTAGGACGATAATTTTCCCAAGCCTGCCGATCGTCCATTAATTCTTAAAGATATCTTATTTACTTACTTAGCAGCCTTTGTCAACCCAAGCGGGTTTTGGCTGACTTCCTCCACTCGTTCCTGTCCTCGGCCAGACTTCTCCAATCCGCGACCCCCAATGATCTAGTATCTTCGACCACACAGTTTATCCATCTCTTCCGTGGTCGTCTACGTCCTTCAAATTTCCTATCGGAGGTTTTCTTGGCAGTTCGGTCATCATTCATGTTAAAGATATCTAATTTTCGTAAAATTCATCCAAATTTCTATTTCCCCTTTGTTCCATTCGAATGTAATGACTAGGGAAATGTTTCAATCCAGCACCGGGACGTTTTTTCGAATTTTGATCCAAACTAACAGACGCTAGACGTGCTGATATTTGACCTGATATTAGTGCACGTTTGATGCCATCGGATTCGACGTGACGTACAAATCTTACATTAGAGACCATGAATGCCGTTAAAATCATCTGTGACACTGTGACTAATATTGATGATGTTGTAGACAGGCAGCGAATCCATAACGAAGTGCGATTAAAATTCGAAATGCATTCTGATCCAAAAGTGTGCCAATTGCGTTAGATGGTAGATGGTAGCCAACCATTCGACTCTTTGCATTGTATTCACGTAAGCTAATATTTTTTGGTCGACTTTGAATCAGTTTTTAGTAATTACTTTCTTATGTATTGAGTGAGAAAATAGGGCTAATCCAATGTATTGTGTGATTGGATTAGCCCTATTTTCTCAACTCAAATACCATTTTGTTGACGCTTCGTCTGATGACAGTTGTCTATCTCTCCCGTCTTGTTTTGACAGGGGGGGAAATATATGTTTTCTACCTCGAACTGTTACCTTTGTTTTTGTTTCGAAAAATTGTGAAACAAATTGATAGTTTTGTTTCGTGGAGGAAAACAGTTAATCGTACCTCGTTCCGTTCTGGCAACAAAACTTCGTTCTTGTAGGAATTTTCTATTTTCTTCCTTCGGTAAATAAATAACTATTTCAATCTTCGACCCTTTCAACTAACCACATTGCCTTCTGCAGTATCCTAACCAGAAAATGCTTCAGGCTTCTGTTAATTATTCTGCTGAAACTTAATTGAGTAGCAAAAACAATATCGTAACAAACTGAATTTCCTCTGTATCAAATAACAGCTTTGTCATACGAGTCAATAAATTAAAGTAACGAAAAAGCGACGCATTTTATTTTCCAGAAGTGAATATGAATAGCGTGAATTTATCGTTGGGAAATTAGAAGCAGGTTATAATATCTATCATTATGGTATAGCTGTCGGACGTCGTATATAAATGTGTGATTATTAATTTTCACAGGAAAGCAATCTGGACATTATTAATGTTTTCAGTATTCCAACCAGTGTAATACCAACATTGAATGTCGCGAATTAGACGAAGTGAAAATGATTTATTGGTTATTTTCTTTAAACTGAAATAAATTTCTGACGCACATACATTTCGGTAAATAGGTAAAAGTCAGGTGTCGTAAATATGTAAATAACTGCCATTGGTGTGTCCGATGCGATATTCGAAGATGATTTATAAATATGCCGTGCGGACATGTTCTTGATCGTTTTTTTCTCCTCCTCTTTTACATATTCCCCTAATAGAAATGCCGGTGACATGCAGAAGGCAAATTATTTCTGAACATTGTGTATGTACGCGTACATATAAAGATCAATATGTGGCTTCAGGATCACAACATTATATTGTGTGCAATCCGTAGAGATCTTGTGAAATAGGGAGGAAATCATGCTGAAAAGAACTATATTACTTAACAGCGACCAGACTAGTCGTAACGATTTTTTTGTACTTCTCTTTTACGTCTTCATACAAAAACTAGTGTTGTGCGATGAGTACTGTGTGTATAATGTTCTTTTGGTGGAGATAATTAATATTGTCGCAAGAAAAATATCAAAGTAAGAACTGTACCCCGAGCGAACTCAAAAACAACCAAAGATATTCTGTACAACAGTTAAATGTCTACCTCTGTTATTTAAACTATTTGTTAAACTTTGATTCACAATCTTGTACTTCATTAGTGACACACATTGCCATTTCTAAGTAAATCTATGACATTCCCATATATGATGGTGAGGTGTTACTACCTTAAGATCGTGTATTTCCAGCTACCCACGGTATTTGTTATTCTGGACCGTCTAATACTCCACAAGATGCGAAAATATCTCGATTGACCGCGTACAATGTAAAAGAGACTATTGTCTTTATTGCGTCAGTGTTTCAATGTTTCTCCGTTTTGATGTCCTTTTACCTATTGTAATGGTTTTATAGGTTCAGTCAACTTATATGAACGAACAAAAGATAATGAAAGCACTGCACAAAGTTTGTAAAAAATAAAGCTTCACAACATGTAATACCAGACCGAAATAATAGCAGATTATCTGATGAACATTTACTTCGTCGAGGGTAATAAAGTGCAAAATTATTTGTTCTATTCGTCTGAATAGAATGTAGGATATATTATCATATTGAAGAAAACGCGACAAGACATGCGTTTCAATGACATAAATGTGTCCTAGGTCCTCAAGGTCCTCAACCTAAATCCTAGTGACATAATATACTGTTGTTGAGTTGCGAATACAATTCGTACAAAATCATAATAGCTAAAGTGTATACGTATACAAACACAAACGAACTTTATAAATTGTATATCAATCTGTCATCTAAAATATGATGCATTGCTTTCGAGTGGGTGGATTTAGTTGTTGTTTGTTTTTTTGTTGCTTGTACAAAAGATGATTGTTTTTTATGCTATTTCAATCAGGAAAATCGAAAAACAAGCACAAAGTTCTTACAAGTAGTTTGCAAAGAAATTTCATAAAAAGTTAATTTTTTCGTTGCCATTGTGATGCGCAAAAATTATATTTAAGTATGTGGGCACACCTAGTCTTATTGTGGTTTCGTCTAGAATGGAACTAAATTTTGTGTAAGCTTGATATCACATTTGATTGTCCTAGTCAAATAGCTCGGTGGAGGTGGTCGCATTGTTATGATTTGCAACTTAAACATAAAAAGTCTAGTCTCCCGCATATTTTTGTAGTTTCCATTGTGCACCGTCATGCCCGCTAAAACTTTAATTATCAAAGCACAATTAGATTTATCATTTCTGTTCAAGGAACTCTTGTTTGGGTGGTGACTCTTTGATCCTTATCAAAGTACGTTACAATAGAACGCGGGTCTTTGACGAATCTCAATTAGAGAACTAGCTGTGTGTGTGTTCATATAACTCACAAAATGTTCTATAATCTTAACGGTAGACGATTTAACAATCTATTCGGTATTCGAAATGAATGAATTTCGATTTGTGTCCCAGCGTGAGAGGAAAACTTACACTCTAAACTCTCATCAAACACTCTGTTGACCAATAAATGAATATTTTTAACAGGTGACGCTAATGAACAGAAAAGTTTCCTTTTCAACTCTGAACTTATTTTCAGTAACCTTACGAAAGACATCATAAAAAAGAGTTATCGAACAACCTGATCTGACGTCTATATCTCGAAACCTCAGTTCAATCTTGCCTCACGGTGAAAAGAACAAGATAATTAAGACACGATATTCATTTAAACATAATTATTCATCAAACTTTTCAGTCACCAGAGTTTGTATTATTTGTTGTCATTATTTTTGTTCGCGATGATGCAAAGTAGTCATGGTCTCAAGTTAATATACATGCATAGGCCGTGACTCAAAACCGTAACATATACAAAAACTATTCGTATTCCACTTAATTAATTGTTTGCAATAAGAACGAAATAGCTACCGCTTCAGTTATGACAAAGACGAAGATGTAATTGGTTTAATTAGAGAAATTAAAAGAATTGTACAGATGCGCATTACAATTTTTGAATCTGCTTTTATATTGGAAATTGTGAGAGAATTGGTATACACATATAGATTTACAACTTACAGCTGTCATTTATGTTTTTTGAGAATTTGAAGTACTAGACTTGGCATTTCCTTAGACAACGTACCACAGGTTTTCAGGTATTTTTTTAAACTATTAGAATTTCGTAAACAGTTACTCTGCCTTTCGTAGCTCGCATAAGGTGTTCGGATATCAGAATAGTATAGTTTTTGTTCCCAGACAAAAATAGTATTTTTTCGTACCAATACAGGAAATGACGATGTTTTCATCACCAGTTCTAAGTTTATCTAAGGAAAATTAGGACATGTGCTGAAAAAATCCATTTCCTGTCGAGGTACGAACAACGTTTTGTGCACCGGACAACTGAAATAGACAAAATACATCAATTTACATACTTGAAACCATATTTACCATATTAAATTTTCATGCTTCGGGGCCGAAAATGAGGGCAATTTTTCGAATTTTCTTGGGTTTCCGGCCCTCTGCATGAAAACTTACATGTGCACCTGTTTGGGACGGTTGATTTAAGACACTTTCGCTTGTAAGCCTCACTTCGTTCGGCCTACAATCCGCGAAATTGCCTAACATCAATCGTCCAAAACAGGTACACAAATAACCATTGTTCAATCGGATAGTCATGGAAAAATTCATTCAAAACCGTTCTCACACGTTTTAAAGAAATGAAATTTTTTCCCGCACGCTATATCGTTCGGGAAAACCTGACATTTCATAACAAAAAATCATGGCAAAATATGTCGTATTTCTGTTGCCCGGTGCACAAAATCCTTTTTTCATAAGTTAGGAACAACGTTTTTCCTAAACGATTTTGGGAATACGCAATATTTCAACAAAACCCTTCTTGTACGAAAAATATTAAAGAAATGATCGTTATTACCTATACTACTACGGGAAAGCGTGACATTCCTAACATAAGAATCATTGATAATTGGTAGTATTTTAGTTGCACTAATATCCATTTTCGGTACAACAAGTAAACGGGGATGGCTCACCAGGTTGGGATATATTCCTCACGTGCTAAAAACTCAATTGAATTAAATAGCCGATAGACTAATGTTTTGTGAAATACATACTGTACTGAGGAGGTCTAGAAAAAGGCCCCAGTATTAAATAGGTCTTTGTCCGTAAAAATTACTCTTTCAGTATCAGGCCGGGTTGGTATTTAAAAAACAAAGCATTGAAGAGTGAATCATGTTTTGAAACCGAAGTAAAATTCTGAAGTGTGTGAAGTGAACACTCGTAGCTATCGAAAATTTATTGGATTTATTTTTATTTCTGGCTTTCACATTTAAATTCTTCGTTGCAGTTGCATTTCAATATTATATTATTCGCGACGAAAAAAACGTTGTTTTTTTCTTATTTTCTTTTTTTTGTATTTTATATTTCACTTTTTCATATAAATTACATCTCTATATAACACAAACACAAGCACACCACAAATAATATTAACCGAAGAAAACTAATCGAATTCATTTTAACTCAAGACATGTCTCTCTTTATTATTTAGCATTTTGTCTGACAGTTTATTGAATTTATGAACTTTAATTTACTTTCTAAATATTATATTATGCGCCGGAGTTTTTATAGTGACATTTTCAATTGATTTTTTTGTGAATAAAAACGAAAAAAAATGTCATGTGCGTTTCCGATTGATTTTCAATTAGGCGTTTTGTGAATGAAGTACCGATATTGTATTTAAATCTGAAAACGCACGGTGAAATTTATATATGGTTATTCTACTTCTCAGTAATGATTTTGAAATTAATTTTTGATTGTGACAGGATTGAAAATTGTATATTTTCAATGAGTACCATTGAGACACATGAATGTAATATTTTACTTTATTGAATTGCGATTATTGTGTATTAGGTGTTATGTTACTTTCATTCATTCGCTCGTTCATGTTTGTTAGTTTTAATCGATTAACAACAGTCTTCATACCACAGAGACAAGTCAATCTTGTGGTGGGTTGCCTCAGGTACTAGCAATAGTAACAAAATACATTAGAAAAATTACCACCACATCAATTCAATAACCACAAAAACCTTATTAAAATCGAATTTAACTAAATTTGCAATATCTGATCTCATTATCGAACAAAAAATGATGTCAGACCTCTCATTTGTTGTTGTACTGTAAGTACATATAAAACAAAACTTTGACAATTCCAAAGCATACCGCTATAATATCGATTAAAACTTTTACTTCTTTTGTTGAAAGTATCGGTTAGATACCAAATCTGGAACTTCTCGAGTTTTACTATACAATTTCCATAAGAGATCACTAGCCTTAGCTCATCGTTTATCTTTATCATTGTCGTCCGTACAAGATGAGATCTGACTAGCCGTCACGTTTGGACAGTTTACCTGAACTGAACTGAAGTAGTACAGGTGAGGTGTCCTTTTTGAGGAACATTAAATTGATCGGACTGAATTCAGGCATTTAGTTTGCAGACTCAGGCCAAGTTCCGTGGACTTGTTCCAAGCCTTGTACGACGAGCAACACCATTTTTTGAGCAATTTAAACCAATTCTTTTATACGTTGATGTTTTCGAAACTTTAGTGTATTAGTATCTGGTAATATTATTTAGCACTACTCTGTTTCTGAAAGGCTATGATAGTTCATGTGAACAACTAGGAACTCGCCTGTGAAGCACAATGCTCCCGAGAGTTGTTGATCCTTACAGAAGGTAGTGTAAAAATCATATTTTCTTGTAATATGTGAGCTTCTCGTAATTCGTGGTTCTTGCGGCACGCAGAGAAACTTTATTTTGATAATTTATATCATTTTCGATAGTAATAAGTCAGCACCAAGGTTAACACCCAGTAACATGATAAATTTATATCGAACAATAAATTGATTTTGCTGGTTGAGATTTTGAAAATCCTATCAATTCCGGTCATTTGCATAAAATTTTAGTTTTAGAAACGAATCTAAATTTTAACAAAAACGAGCCATCAGAACAGTCGGAGCGTTTGCTGCGACTGAGCCCCGTACAAACCCGTATATCTATTGCGTACGTGAACCTAGTGCGTCTGTCACCCTACTTTGACCGTAAGCCTATGCGCCGGTTAAAGTAGTTAAAGTAAAATTATTATGTAATGTGTACATCTTAGAAATTGCGCATAGCGCAATTACGAAGCCCCGTACGACGTTCCTCTCAAATAAAACAAAAATTTCAAATAGCCCTAAAATTTTAATTTATTGAGTATAAATACACGTAGGGCCTAGTATCGGCCTCAGTCCGAGGATCCAAATTTAATTTTTTTTTCAACTACATTCTATTCGGCCTTTGATTACCTTCCAAATGAAACAAAAAATACGGAAAACGGATGAAATTTGCTCGAGTTATATGTAAAATACACTTAGGGCCCTAGTAGCGGCCTTAGTCCGAGGACCCAAATTTAATTATTTTTTTTAACAACATTCTATTCGGTGTTCGATTATCTTTCAAATGAAACAAAAATTACGAAAAACGGATGAAATTTACTCGAGTTGTATGTAAAATACGCATAGGGCCCTAGTAGCGGCCTTAGTCCGAGGACCCAAATTTATTTTTTTTTCAACAACATTCTATTCGGCTTTTGATTACCTTCCAAATGAAACAAAAATTACGAAAAACGGATGAAATTTGCTCGAGTTATATGTAAAATACACATAGGGCCCTAGTAGCGGCCTTAGTCCAAGGACCCAAATTTAATTTTTTTTCAACAACATTCTATTCGGTGTTCGATTATCTTTCAAATGAAACAAAAATTACGAAAAACGGATGAAATTTACTCGAGTTGTATGTAAAATTCGCATAGGGCCCTAGTAGCGGCCTTAGTCCGAGGACCCAAATTTTTTTTTTTTCAACAACATTCTATTCGGCTTTCGATTACCTTCCAAATGACACAAAAATTACGAAAAACGAATGAAATTTACTCGAGTTCTATGTAAAATACACATAGGGCCCTAGTAGCTTTTCACTTCTAAGGCCCTAACTCACGGTCGACTCACCCAATTTTAAAAAACTTTTTTTTCCTGGATTGGTATTGACAATACCTATCATTTGCCGTGTCATTTACATTTCCATCGTTTATTTTGCCATAAATTCACCAAAAGACCTTAAATCACTTAGGTGGCCCTAACTCACGAAGGGCCGACCCGAATATGCCCATCTTCGAACTTAGCCTCACTATTTTGACTATCTTTCAGGGGAAAAAATTTTTTTTGAAATCGGATTTGATTTACTCAAGATATCGACGTGACGGACAGACGGACAGACGGACAGACGGACAGACGGACAGACGGCCCAAATTTTTATTGCGGATTCGTCATCTATGAACATAGGCAAACACTTTGCCCTCACCGTCTGCTTCGAATTCCATCAATTACACACGGCATCGTAATCCTATAAGCCCCTTCGTACTTCGTACGGGGCTAAAAATATTTTAAAAAATTTCGTTTTCATTTTCAGGTATAGCAACAATAAATTTCAAAAGAACTTACACACATATTTTATTGCGTAAGATAAGGCTTGGCACTTAGCATAATAATAAATGTTCCGTAAGTAAAAGTTATTATTTTTTTTTCGGTAAGAAACAATTTTTATTTTAAGCTTAAAACTCTTACGCATTTTGATTTATATGAATGGGAAATGTTGAGAAAAAAAAGTTTTTTATTCAAAAACGTTTTTAGTATAGCATCCAATAAAAACCTTATAAAAAAAACCTGTCGCGATCAAACAGAAGGTGAAAAGGAATAAAATTGTCAAAGCGACAATAAAAACACATTAAAAGATAGCCAGTTTAACTGCGCGTATAATTTTTGTTTTCTCGAATCCAATATTCCCCAAATATTCCATTTCACATTACGAGAACGTCGTCACAAACCATCCACATCTGAAAATATCAATTTCACGATAATTTGTGAAATTGTTTTTAATAATTTATTTCATAAAACGCTTTCATGGTATCACAATAATTATCTTCATCTTATTGCATTTCAAACGTAGAGAGGTGATAAAATTTACCTTTAACAAATAATATATTGTTAAAATACGAGACAAGACGGACTTGATGGGAAAAGTGGTGTTTCTTTCTTTAATTTCTGTTAAATGGGTTTTTAGCTATCGAAAACTTTGCTGTCAAAGAATCACTAACACATATTTTATTGGTCGTAAATAACGAATAAAAACGATGTGTGTGTACGGTTTTAATTAATTTCCTTTTCTTCATTATCTAAACATAAAAGAATATTATGTGGCATGCAATAACGACGTTTTCGATTGTACATATCAGAATAATAAAAATTTTAGGTTTTTCTCTTCTGGTCGGATTCATGTTAAATTCATTTGGATTCCAATTCAATACTTATTGACATCACACTTCTCCGTTAGTTTAAGTGAGTGAATCGTACGTAATTAAAGTCATAACGTTGAATAACAAATTATCATTTATATATACGACAATTGATAGTAATCGTACATCTTGAGATTTTGAAAGCTGCGAAAAAGTTTGTGACAATGTAAATGAAGTTTGTAAATTAAATGAAATGACTTATGTTTGTGGAGATAAAGGAAAGCAGATCGGATGTTTATGGACATCCGATTTATCTTAACAATTCTTGAAACACTTTTCGCCTTCCCACCTGAAAACTTTAAATATTTCCGAAAAGTTTTGAAAAATTTTGTCAAAGTTTTTGGAAATTTTCAGGATTAAATACCAACACAGTGGTCATCTTAGATCTTCGTCAATGCCTATTTTTGGGAACCAAAATTTCCCAAAACTCTAGTAACTCTTGGTACTTTTACTCTCGGTACACTTTGGCTTTCAAATAAATTTACCAAAAATAGTCTCTGACCACGTACACTATTTACAGTCTAAAATTTTGGGACCCAATGCAGTGCATACAAAACAAAACCAAACATTGAAAAGTCTTCCATAAAAGTGGAATTTGACCTATGTTGCATCTGTGGCATAATTGAAACGAGGATTCGGTTCGAAAACGTCTGAAAACGCATTGAAAATATTGAAATTTTTTGAGTGCTATGACTTGGAAAAATATTGGGATCGCACCATTAAAGTAGCACAATATTGCGAATGATAATTATATAGCTACAGTCAGAGGCAGTGAAATTTCAGCATGAATTTGCTTCAGCTGTTTTTCAACTGATACACATATAATGAAAACAAATAAAACAAGAATAGACCGGCTATAAGCCTGTTGTGGTCTTTTTTCTTTCTCTCAATTTTTTTTGGAGCTACCAACTACCAAATACGTGAGTTATAGGCAAGCAGTAAGAATAGTTTCATTAGTCTATATCCAGCTGTTTAACAGTGAACACCTCTACCACCTTTCTATTAGTTTGGTAGTTGACTACCAAGTTGGTATTCAACTACCCGTTTGATAGTTAACTATCAAATTATCGAATTATAAATAAGCAAGTGGCCTGAATAATTTCATAAGTCGGTGTGCAGCTCTCAAACAGTAAACATCTATACCTCTGTCAACTTGGTAGTCAACTACCAATTTAGTATTCTATTTACGTATAAATTACGTTTGGCAGTCAAAAATAATCTTGGTATTCAGTAGGGTGGGTCGATTTTAACAACTTGAAAATCCACACCTAGTGGCATGTGTAGCTTGCCAAAACTAGTCAAACTGCATCATTACTTTTTCTTTTCCGAATACTTTTGAGTACCGCACAATTGATTGAATGGGTCTGTCATGCTTCTTTGAAATTTTCATAGAAATTTTTTTGAGAAATGCTTTGGAAAGACTTGTAGAGGCTGAAATAGACTGAAACAAACAAAATCAACTTAATTTGAAAAAATCGGTGCAATCGAAGTGAAAAAAAGTACATTTTCGATATAATATTGGGGGTATGTCAACTTTGATTAAATCTCTCTGTTAGAGTTAGAATAGGTAAAAACGACAATGATGTATATTGTCGGAATGTTTTAGATTGATTATTACCGAAGTAATAGTTCCAGAGGTCTATCAGAAAAAAAAATTTCATGTTAAAAACGTCATTTTTCGAAGTAGTAGATTCTGATGTTATAACGAAATATATGTTTCTTCGAATCTACTAAAATGCATTTCAGATTAGTTTGATATTTCCAAAGATCTCTTACTCAAGTTGAGCAAACATCGAAAATCATGTCCGACCACGAAACAGAATGGGAAACGTTTCGGTGCGTGTTCAAATGTAAAACATATTCTATTCGTGGAATGTATTCACTGCCAGTTATTCCCAATTCAGTTTCAGTTGTCGCAAGGAAATCTGTAGAAATTTCCGTTGTTGGCTCAGGAAGTTCAGTTAAACGTAATTGTCAGTCACCATGTTGATCAAAAATGAAATATGGATTCAATGAAATCGATCGGGATTCTATCACCATCGTCGCATTTGCAACTATTTCTGACACATTTACAGCGAGTAATATCAAAAAGTTTTTCGCTATCGTCAAAGAATATTTTAAAGCCGTGTCGATTCTTGTTTCCTTTCTTTTTCTTGTGTCTTTTTCCAAATTAGAAGAACCTCATGTGCAACATCAGGAACAAAAAACTCCAACAGTTCGCTTTTGTTTTAATCAGCAAGTTAATTGTCGTAACCCAGACATACTCTCATAAGAGATCTTTGGAAATATCAAACTAATCTGAAATGCATTTATGTAGTGTTGTAGTAGTAGTAGATTCAAAGAAACATATATTTCGTTATAACATCAGAATCTACTACTTCGAAAAATGACGTTTTTTAACATGAATTTTTTTTTCTAATA